>NW_016158039.1:71538-108033 GCF_001687245.7 Rhagoletis zephyria
TATGTGCTTTTTATAAGCGTAAAACACAAAATAATTACTATAACTGGTGTTTGGTTTCAAACTCGGACAAATTAGACAAACTAATCAGATTTTATTTTTAATTGGATTAACGACTATCTCTACATATCTCTGGACTGGAACTTGGCACCGAGATGTGTATACAAAATTAATTCCATACTCATGGAGAAAAATTTGCGTTATTCGAAAAGGGAACATGGTTCCTCCCGTACAAATTTACTGTTTTGTACTGCTTATCTCTAGAGGTGTTCATGGTAGAGTACTGGGACTTGGTACTTGGGTATGTAAAATTTATTCTAAATTCGTGGAATAAGATTAGGGTTATAAGAAAAAGGGGCGTGACACTTCCAGTACAAATTTACTTTTTCTTGCCACATATCCCTGGAAGTGTTTGTGGAAAAATACTGGAACTTGGTATGGAGTTGTGTACACAAAATGTATCAATTGCTGATGGGAAAAATGTGAGTTATTAAAAAGGAGGCATGTCGCCTCCCATACATACTAAAAACTTCTTAATACATATCTCTGGAAGGATAGAAAATCTCTGGAAGTATTTTAAATCTGTTATGGAGATTTATTTTATAAGTGCCGTACTGACAGAATATATGTTTGGGGTAAAGCACTCAAGCTTGGTATGGAAATACATTTGTATGTATGTATGTGAAAGTAATACCATACTCATGGAGAAAAATGTGAGTTATTGGAAAAGGTGCATGCAAATTGATTTTTCTATGCTGCATGAGGACTGGAACTTGGAACCGAGATGTGTATACAAAATTAATTCCATACTCATGGAGAAAAATTTGCGTTATTCGAAAAGGGGACATGGTTCCTCCCGTACAAATTTACTGTTTTATACTGCTTATCTCTAGAGGTGTTCATGGTAGAGTACTGGGACTTGGTACTGGGGTATGTAAAATCAATTCTAAATTCATGGAAGAAGATTAGGGTTATAAGAAAAAGGGGCGTGGCACTTCCAGTACAAATTTACTTTTTCTTGCCACATATCCCTGGAAGTGTTTGTGGAAGAATACTGGAACTTGGTATGGAGTTGTGTATGCAAAATGTATGAATTGCTCATGGAAAAAATGTGAGTTATTAAAAAAGGAGGCATGTCGCCTCCCATACATACTAAAAACTTCTTAATACATATCTCTGGAAGAATATAAAATCTCTCGAAGTATTTTAAATTTGTTATGGATATTTATTTTATAAGTGCCGTACTGACAGAATAAATTTCACTAAATGGAAAAGGGAGAGCCGGGTTTGGCCTTATAATCTAAAGCTCTCTTGAGGCATTTGCTACAGTAATGAGAAGTGGTATTTTATCAAGGCCAGGTTACTAAATTTGAGTTGGAAATATTAAAACCCGCCGTGGCACCTCCAAGAAGGTTACACGTTCACGCGTCCAGGTATACGACGACGACCATTTTGAGGTAAACTTACATCTAACATCATTAAATTATTTTTCATATTTGTATAAAAGCGCGGGGTGAATCCCGCGGGTATAAGCTAGTAACACATAATTTTAAGCAAAAAATACAACCGACTTCAATGCGCATTCCGGCCGTTCTAGTTACGTAGACCAGACTGTCCTCCCTTTTTTAAAATCGGTTAAAAAAAATGAATACGTAATCTACAGGAAAAAATCAAGATAAATATTTAAAGATTTTAGGTAAAAATAAATAAAGGACCAAGGTGTATTCATGATACAAAAATTTGAAGGTAAAACCGCTGAGAGGCAGCCTGAACATTTTTAAAGTATGCTAACATAACTAAAATGTTTTCAAATTGTCAATCTCACAAATACATTCTCATTTTCAGTCTCAAATAAAAAAATTTGAATATTTTCATCTATTTGTTTTTTGTTTTACTTTTATTTGGCATTTGAGTCAATTTTATAAAGTAGACAAACTTCAAAAGATAAATGATGGCCGACGAATTGAGCGAGCGTTTTGCCAAATGGTAAACTTTGCCGTATAAACGCTGAGTTAATTTTTTATAACTAAACTAACTAACTAACTAAATCACGCAAATAAGTATTGATTAGTGATACTATTTGCATATTATCGCAAGGCGCCGCCATTCTTAGGTTTATTTTCTTTTTCGATGGTCATCTTATTGCCTTTTTTAATCAAGACGTTGCCCTTTTTAACTTTATTTTCTTTTTCGTCATATTATTGCCTTTTTATAATCAGGCAATATTAAATAAGAATTTTTCACCGTCCAATAAACAGTCAGGTATTTTCAAATTATTTTTATTTGCAAATAGCTTACGTATAAACGTGGTAATTGACAATTCACTGCGACTCTCTTTTAAGGTACTATTATGTCAAAAAATATAAACAAACGATACAAAATCCTCACACACTTTATTTCAATTTGACTTTATAGGTTGGTTCTTCTGAGAGCATTGTCAAATTCAATCACACTTTGTTAAATACATTTTGATCTCTACCAAATAATATACTCTGTAACTTTCCTCTGTTTACCTCTGTAAATATTTTATGAAGTGTTCCAAAATTTGCTCCGAGCGCGTTCACTATTGATCTTTTGATTTAAACATTGTTTGTCAAGCACAGTGGTACCAGATGTGCGGATTTCGCCCCATTTTGGGGATTTCTGAAACAATTTGGGGATAGATTTTTCCGTTTGGCGATGTGGGGATTTGATGGGGATTTTTATTTGATTTAAAATATTCATATTGAAATTAAAATACATATATTTTATNTGTGACAGCATCAAGGCGCACGCCACAAATCAGAGGAGAAGCTCGGCCAAACACTAACATATGTGTAAGCGTCAATCTATTATTATTATTATTATTATTTAGTGTAAAAAGAAATTTTCAAAGTGGCAAGCGCATAAAAAAACATACTAATTTGATGAATTTACAGACAGCAATGGGAAGAGGAACCTTGGACCAAAGGTATGTTATTAAATAGTCTCCAAAAACCATAAAACTAAATCACCAAATGATCACATATGTAAATATGTACAAATATAAATCTGTGAAAATTTGTAACCGAAAACTCCCAATTAAAATGAACTAACAGAAATAAGAATACATATTTTTTTATTTCATACTTAAGGGGATTTAAATGGGGATTTAGGAGACAAATGGGGATTTTTTGGGGATAACTGAAGCTCGATATGGGGATGCGCTACAAAAAAAATCTGGCAACACTGGTCAAGCATTCAGTTGTGAAGTCTGATCGGAGTTCATATATTCTTCAGTAATTAATCATATTACATTAAAACATAAACGTATAATATGGTAGAAAGTTAGAAATTATTTAGTCTTAATATGCATAATTCGCTCCTTGTGCGTTCACTATTGATCATTTGATTTAAATAATTGTCTCTCAAGCATTCAGTACTATAGTTTGATCGGAGTTTATATATTCTTATGTAATTGGTCAAATTTTATTAAAATATGTAAACCTATAATACTGTAGAAATTGTTAAATTATTTAGCTTTAACGTGTATAGTCGGCCATAGACAATTGCAGAAAACTACAACTACTCGTGAAAAAATACAATAAAAGCAATGTAGATGAAATAAATAAATATTATTATTAAAATTTGATCCATATATAAAACATTTTACACCATTTATTTGAAGTAAATCGGAATATATTTTTACATATAACATAGTTTCCATTTAACTCGGTACTTATTTCACTACAAATATTTTTAAGATCACTTCGAATCGCAAAAATATCGCTAATTTATTGTATTGAAGTATAAAATACTTTATTACGTTCATGTTTGCTTCTAAAGCGCATAATAATATTTCTCTCGCTATTTATCCGATGCTAAAATTTTTCACCACATTATTTTGCTGCACAGCACCCTGAATGCGGCAACACAGTTGCTCGCAACCCTCAAGTCCTTTATGGGGACCAAATTAACAGCCACAACAACAAAAAACTTTTCTACTGGTATACTGTGGTCAGCACGAGACTGTGGTCGTGAACAGGCGGCTATTGGCAAGAAGCGATTTCATATGTGCCGGCTAGAATCGACGGGCTTGATTTCATTTCTGCAACAGCTGTTGGGAAGGGTGATTTCTTCTGCGCCAGCTTAAATCGTCGGGATGGACGTCACCTTTCCTAGTGGTAGCGACACCCACGCTCTCAGCCCTTCGTGAAAACGCGTACGGACGACATCCGCGGTCAGCGTCAGCAGAGCGACGTCAACAGCCACTCATCGGCGTTAACAAGGAGCGACGTCATCGGCGCGAACAGAGCGCCACTCATCGGTGTGAACAGAGAGCGACATTTCTGGCGCGACCAGAGCGCAACCCTCCGGCATCGCTAGAGTGCCAGTCATCGGCGCGAACGGAGAGCGATATTACTGGCGCGATCAGAGCGCAACCCTCCGGCATCGCTAGAACGTCACTCGTCGGCGCGAACGGAGAGCGACTTTACTGGCGCGACCAGAGCGCAACCCTTCGCTCTCAGCCCTTCGTGAAAACGCGTACGGACGACATCCGCGGTCAGCGTCAGCAGAGCGACGTCAACAGCCACTCATCTGCGTTAACAAGGAGCGACATCATCGGCGCGAACAGAGCGCCAGTCATCGGTGTGAACAGAGAGCGACATTACTGGCGCGACCAGAGCGCAACCCTCCAGCATCGCTAGAGCGCCACTCATCGGCGCGAACAGAGCACCACTCAAAGGCATGATTAGAGCGCTACTCTCCGGCATCACCGGAGCGATACTCATCGGCGCGAGAAGCGCGCCACTTATTGACGACATCAGAGCGCTACTCTCCTACATCAACCCGATTTGTGGCCCCTTGAAACTTACACTTTATTATACTATAGTTTTTTGGGCCATAAAACTGGACACCCAAAAATGTTCTTAAGATTTAGAATCAAAAGTTCGATTTTTATACCCGAGCGCACTTGTGTACAAGGGTATTATAACTTTGTTCACATAACGGTTGTTTGTAACAGGCAAANGGTAATTTAGAAAAATACGAAATCCTCGATAAATCAGTAAATATTAAAGCTAATTTATTCAAAATTGATGGTTGCAACAATTTTTTACCAAGAAATACGCTTATGATACAATTTTGGAAAATGGGCGTGGCACCGCCCACTTATGATCACATATATGTATCTCGCTAACCGTTCTAGCAATTTGAACCAAACTCGGTATGGTTATTGTGCTTGCCACATAAAAGCAAAGCGTTGAAAATTATTGAAATCGGACTAAAATTACGACCGCTTTTCATATAACAGTATATTTCAGAAATGCTTGAAACTGCAATATTTCGAAATTTAAGGACGCTAATTTACTTAAAATGTATACACCCCGGCTTATCGTGTAGCGGTAGCTTTCGGAAAGGTGGAAACATATATTTAATAATTGCGCCGGGTATTTAATGTTCGGCTCCGCCCGAACTTGTACTTTCTTACTTGTTTTTTGTAAATTTGTTGAATTTATCTAAAGTTTGTATTAAGCTTGAAAAATTGATTTATAAGTTTTGGTTAAAGCATGAAAAATATTTTTATAAAACAATAAAAAAATTAGCTTGAAAAACATTATGGATATTAAAAACTCAACATGGGAACACTTGAATGAGTCCCCGTATATAGAATTTTCGTAAATGGTACTGAAAAAGGCACATATGTACATATGTATATGACAATTCAAAGTCAACCTAACAAACGAAAATGAAAATTTAGAAACCAATTTTTGATCGCAGTCATAATTCAGTTGACATGGAATTTTCCATATATACTCTTGTGGTCAGCTGATTAAGTCAAGTGACATTTTGACTAGTTTTGGCTATTTTTCTTTTGTTTATTTAATGTTTATATTTTTTTAATAAAAGTCTAGCAGTTTACCCAACCAGCCCCACATAAATCTACATTTTAAGCTTCGTACAAAAATTATGAAAATTCAACAAACTTTAACATTTGCACCCGGAAATTTTAAACTTTTTATTCAGAATTTGGGGTTTGCAGTTTTGTAGCTCCTTCCATTCTAATAGATAAAACTAATTTTTATTTTTATATAAAGTATGCTCGACGGTTTCGTTTGTATGGGAGAAAACGCATAGTACCATCAGCAAAAAAATTATTAAAAATCAATGCGATTTTCTAGCGTCTTGAAATTTGAACTTTTACCTACTAGAATTGAAGAAACTTTTCAAACATAATCCTTTGGTCTCTAGCGTGGTTATGGTGCGATGAATTACAGCAAAATTTGATTTTATAAAGGCTAACGGCCGCACTCAGAAACGTTCATTAAATTAGCTCTAACGGGCACTTAACTAATGATCGTTAAATCTGTTAATTAATGTTTCCTCTCAGAGTCATTTTTTAATGATTCATTGGTTAATGAAAACTTTAAGGGCTTGTCAATTTCTTCCCTCTTTTTCTTTAGCAACACTCACTTCAAATTGACAAAAAATTAAATATTTGAAGTTAGATTATATTGTGCTTTCATACGAAATACGTATTTCATTGTTTTTCTATCAGCACCAAGGCAAGAAAGCATACATAATATAATAATTATATTATAATGGTAAGTATCGGTGTAGAAGTAAAGCAAGATCGTAGTTTAGGCCTTCCTCCTATTAATTTGTACTCGCTGCATTCATTTTTAACCAGATCACCAGTGTTAAGTGTGTATAGATCGCGCTTCCTTATAAACTCCAATGATGCGAGGTTAGCGAAATTCTTAAAAATCCCTGGTGCTGTACGGACTCCATAGAAAAAACTTGGTTCTTTGTATTGTGTGATTGATTCCGAGTTTCTTTTGTAATAATTTAACAATGCATAGTTTACATATGAATGAATGTATGTGTTTTAGAATTAATATGGTTTATATTAAGTCCTGGACGTGTCTCGGCTTATTTATGACCACTTTTATGTCCATTGCTGCACTACTTAGTACCCAGCCTGCAAAGAAAAGTCCGTGCTGAGAGATAGTATTGGGCAACGCTCTCCAGAATAGTGCAGGCAATCAATTATTAGCTAGCACAATTGTGATGAGAAGCGTTTTTGTCTATTTTGAGAGTGGCTCACACTCGAAGATGTGATCTGGTCAGTTAGGGCTACCAGAAGTGTGGTGGGTTTTGTACATCCCCAAAGAATTGTATGTAATAACTCTTCGAAACACATTTGAAAACTGCAATACAGTCGTTTTAGGAATGCGATTTTACAAGTCAAGCTACAATGCAATTGTTTCTTGGAAGCGACAAGTTAAAAGGTTCTTGCACAAACTATAGTAAAGCTAAAGCTTGTCCATGTTACCACATTCAAGAACTGCAATACCTGCTCTTAATTCACCCAGGAAATTTCTATGTACGTATACAAATGTTTGTTTTAATTTAGGAAGAAGCAAAAGTAAATCGAAAGCGTGTATCAAATTTCACTGCCGATGAAAAGGCTATATTAGGGCAACTAATAAAGAAGCGGCCTATTATAGAATCGAAGCATACGGATGGAAAATCAATTTTGAGAAAGAAAGAAGCTTGGGATTTGCTTACGAATGAGTTCAATTCAAATTCGAATGTCTACAAGGTAAAATTATATGCGTTTTAAGGCGGGTTGTATGGAACGAATGGAACAGATTCGGATTCTAGATAAATTTCTAAGAAAAAATTCCATTAGAGCATAGCTCTGGATTTCGAGCCCGCCAAACTTGAAAAAGCTATCTTCAATTAATGCTACGTTAAGACATAAGTAAGTATTAAAAATATGACCTTCATAACACTCCCGCTAATATTAAGTGTAGACATTAACTTAGTATTAATTAAAGATAGGTTATTTTAAAATTTTGGGGGGCTCAAAATTTGGAGCTATAATGGAATTTTTTCTTTGGTATTTAATGTAGAATACGAATGTGCTAGGAACGATGTCGAAAAAATACCCGACCTAATGCATTTATTCAATTTATTATACGCCTTAAGGTAGCGTCAAACAGATGCGGTAAAAAATTTTACGATATGCGATCAATACAAACCACTGCGGTATAGCACCGCAGTGTGTCGTATCTCACCTGTTTGAGAGCGTTTGCTTTTTATCGTTATCGCAAAAAATACGATATCGTATCGCACCGGTATTATCGCATCTGCTTGAGGCCACCTTTAGTATTTCGTGTTTCCATATTGTTTATTTCAGCGTGAGACGGTTACATTAAGGAGGGCGTGGGAAAATATGAAGGCAGTCGCACGAAAGGCTCGGGCAGTAGAAAGGGGTAATTTATTTCGAACGGGCGGTGGGCCACCGGTGCCATCAACATCACGGCAAGTAGAAGCAATAGTGGACATGGTGGAAGAGGTATGTATCCTTACAGCGCTCTTACACGATATTTATTTGCTTATCGTTATCTTAATATAGAAAGGCCCTATCTCTCATCGTCGCTGAAATACAAAAAAAAAATCGTAACTAGCTAAAAATCCTAAATTCACCTATTGATTGATTTTGAGCATTATGTGAAATAGAGCCTTTCTATATTAAAGTAACGATATACATATATGTAAATGCTACTTTACTTACGAGTACATACAAAAAAAAAACGTTTACATATCGATGGTCCTGTGCAATAACGACACAAATTAAAATTCGAAAAATAAAAACTGTTACTACTGTTAAGTGATTATTGTCTCTAATCCTTGTCTAATCCATTTCCATCCCTTACTAAAGTAAGCAGTAAGGATTGTTAAAGTAAGTACAAAAGATGAGACATGGATTCGACAAGGATTAAATACATGAGTCACTTAACAGTAGTAACAGTTTTTATATTTTTTTGAATTTTGAATTGTGTCGTTGTTGTACAGGACCATCGATATGTAAATACATTCATATCGTATAAGTGCGCTGTTAGGGACTTAACTATTATCTTCATACTGTCTTGTCGTCATAAAATTTAATTATTAGGCTGCTCCCGCAATGATTTGCGAAATCTCCAACAACTTTGACAGCGATGGGGCAATTTTGCTAAACATGGAAAATAGCCAATCTAGCTCCATTGAGTTTTTAGGTATGTCCTTTAAGATATAAGGCAAATCACTTTTTAACCAACATTTTTTAGATATGATCACGGAAGCAAATGAGGAATCCGACGTAAACTTCAAAGCCATAAGCATAAATTATGAAGGTGAACCAAATGTTGCAGGTACTGTACCTATAAAATACGAAAGAAGTCATCTACGATATACTAAAATTCTTTTCGCTGCTTTTTAACTACATAGTACACAGTAATGAAACTGGCCACCAACAAAAAGTGGAAAAGGAGCAAGTACGCAGACCAAGCGACTACGTTCGGCGGGAGGCAGCATTACGGGTAAGGTACCTAGAGAAGAGAGAGAAGCTTAAGCTTGAATTAGTCAAAACACAGGTATATAATAACTATGCATTGGTAAAGCTAAATATTTGTATATGCATATTTTCTTTTACAGTTGGAAGTTGAGCAAATAAAAAAAAGAGCAGCCTTGTTGGAAGAGCAAAAAAACCAAGTATTACTACAAAAGGCTAAAATAGATTTTGAAGAGGCAAAAAAAAATCGTTCAATAAATTAAAGACATAGTTAATATTTCAACATCTAAAGACTTTTATTTGTAGCAAAAGATCTTAGGAAAAAAATCTGTCTACCAGAGATTGACGCGCAATAAAACCGTTGCTGTTGGAGTTTTCATTGATTGGTGAGGCTTCGACATTAAAAGTTTCGATGTTATCAGAGCTGACTGGTAGCAAGTCATCTACTAAGATGGAAATGTTATGCAATGCTGCACATGCGCATATAACAGCTACAACGGTCTCCAGCTTAATACCCATTCCAACGTGAAGGCAGGGGAATCTTCGCTTCCAAACTCCAAAACATCTTTCCACAGTGTTTCTTGTTTTAATGTGGCTTTTATTGTACTCCTTTTGTGGAGTTGAGCTTGGTGATAAAAACGGAGTTAAAAGCAAATTACTGACAGCATATCCACTGTCACCTAAGAGTATTCCTTTTAATTCCCCGCTATTGAATCTTTGCTTAACCGAACTGCTGTTATATATAAAGCTATCGTGCGTACTCCCAGGCCAACGAACTACTAAATCAAAAAATTCCAAGTTTGGACCAGTGACTGCTTGTACATTGATAGAGAACCACCCTTTCCTATTTCTGTATACCTCAGCAGATAATCCTCCTGGGCTTCTTATTTTAATATGTGTGCAATCTACGCACGCAATTACTCCAGGAAAATGAGCCAATTCATAAAACTGTTGCCTACAAATAAAAATGTGCAACAATAATTAAGCATTTTTATACATAGTATGTAAAAATACTTATTATGTATTAACGAAATTCAGAATACAAAATATGGCCCTACTTTACTCTATTAAATTCTTCTGCAGTAGATGGAAATTTAACGAGGTCTTTGGTTTTTCGCGCTATTGAAGTAGAGACTTGAAAAATTATTCGCGAAACTGACTGTTGACATATGTTCATCACATCTCCATCCAGTTTCTGTAATTGAAATGGATAGTCATATGTTATCGTTCATTAGATCCAAAAGTTGAGGCATTGGAAATTCACACGTTTATTTCCATATGTATGTTGGTATAACTTATTAAAGAACGTCGAAGTTCCAAGATAAATAATAATTTATATAATTTAATTAATTTTTTTAATTTATATATATATGATATGCTAAGAATATATGTATGTATATGTACATATGTATATAGTTTCAGCTGTTTCTTGAAATAGTTATATGCATACATCCATCCTTGGAAAATAATACATATAATATGGAGACAGATTCAAATGTTATCTTCTCGTAAATAATTGTATCAATACCAACCTGAAAACTGCCAGTGGCATAATATCGAAGTGTTACCAATAACATTATTTCCGGGTGAAATGGTAATCCTCTTCTGGTTGGCTTATCCAACTCAGAAGACACCAAAGGCAAAATAACATTCTTAATAGTTTCAGGCGTAAATCTATATCGTGCATGGAATTCCCGATTTGAGTACTTCGTGAAAGGATCAGAATAATCTCGAAGATAGCGCCTCAATCCCACTTCCCTGTGCCTTCTTACATAATCCGCAAAGTCCATGAAGTCTTCTAGATCGGACATTTTTCCACTATTTTAAAAATCTAATACAAATTCAAACGAAAATAATAAAATAATAAACAAAAGATTGTCAAAATCTCTCGTTAAAAAGTTAAGTGAAGGTTTTTCTTTACTCAACTTTAATGTTCATTAAATGCCGTTAATGAAACATTAGCTGACTCTGAGAGGGAATTTTTTCAAATCGTTACTGAGGGACACCTTAAGTAATCATTAAACGACTCTGAGTGCGGCTGTTAGTCACTAACAAATGTATCGTTTGCAAGCAAATTTTTAGCGATGCGAATCGATTCGCTGTCTGCATCACTCAAGCTCTCTACCAAGGATTTTATTTCAAAAAAGTTCTCGTTGTAATATTCGGCTGCCTTCAGCCAAGTGCCCCAACGTATTGTTGATTGGTGGCAATGGTAGTTGAGGATACGTTGTTTTAAATTTCTTTCGGCGAGATGGTACCTTAGAAAGATGTTCAGACGTTATTGTAAAAATTACCATTGACATGTAAGGATTTTACCTTTACGAAAATTGATTTTATGCACGATATAAGCGTCTTCGTATTTGCTACGAATAAATTCGCAAACACGGTGAAGGCCATGCGCGAAACATGTTACATGAAGCATCTTGTAAAACAAAGTCTTCAAAGATCTCATTGCATCAACCATATATGGCGCCGCATCGGTTATTGCAACCAGAGCGTGTTCGTATTCAATTCCTGCAATGAAAAAAGGACTTACAATATAAACACGTGTTAAAATAAATAAAAGGAGCAAACCTTCAGGCCACAATATAATTAAGGAGTTGTTAACGAACGCTGCAATATTGGTGGCTTTGCTGCATCTATTTCGCAAACATTCAGTAAATATGATTTATCTTTTTCCTCAACGTCGTTCACATCCAGTATACCAAATATAAAATTTGCTATCAGTCGTTGTTCCGTATCTGTAGTCTCGTCAATGGAAATCCAAATATTTTTATTGTGAGCCTTTTTGCGCATCATTTCCATGCATTCGCCATATAACAATGGCACATACCTTTGAAGAAGCGTACTTTCAGATGGAATGATCTGATTTGTATCATTTTGCAAAAACTGAACCAGATGAGGAATGTTCGATTTTAAAAACATTTTACACAAGTTCATAGAAAACGGATGTGGAGATTTTTCTGTGCATTCGCGGTAGAAAAATGTTGTGTTACTTGAAAGGTCCTAGACGCGTTTAGGTTTCTATCACAGCTTTTACAATACAAAACACTACCGTCGCTTCGTAGTTCGTCGTTGTGCTCATTTACTATTCTCGTAAGGAGTGCACCGAAATTTTCATTGCCCATTGGCATTTTATTTAACAAAGAAATCAAAAAATTTTGCGAACAGCTGCGCGCGCAGATTTGACAAGTGCATGACTTTAGACATTTTGTGTATGCGATAAAGCGACAACTGTATGAATATTATACACTTTATTATGGCACTTTATATCCTGCCAAATTTTTATATTAAAATTAAAATGTATGTAAGGGATGCATTTATATAAGTTTAAAAAACACTAACAAAAGATTAAATAATCTTTTAACAATAAATATGCCGAAAATATGCTTTATAGTTAAAATATGCGCTTTACCTTTAAATATGCTATTATATCCAAAAATGGCAAAAATATGCTTTTTATGCAAATGCATATTTTTATCTTCTCTAGTTATTAATAATAACTCACCTTAATCTGCCACCAGTACCGGTCGTAGCTCCACTGAATGGCGCAACTGCCGTTGGCATATTATGTGTTTCCGCTGTAAAAATTAAATCCGATTCTGTTGCCGTGAGTTGGACGCGACTCGGTTCATTAAATTTTTGCGGCCGTATTGATTTGTAAGAAAAACCGCGAATGGCACTACTATTGTCACTGAATTTAATAGTATTATTGGTATTTGTATGATCTTGTGTATTCATTATCATTTTAATTAAAGAGTCAGGTTGTTCTTGTCCATCGATGATCATCTTCCCACGAAAAAACCAATGACGGGAATGCTCGCTATTACTCTGAGCGCAATCGAAGAGTTCTACTGTTGTTGGATCTCTTTTTAAGACTTCTTTAAAGAGGAGAAAGTAGTAGTCTATATCCCATTCGGTAAATGCTAGTCCCAGTTCCGAGTTAACCTTCTCCAGCGCATGACGGCCATCAGACAAAATAGGCACGTGATACCAAGGCAATTGGCTTTTGGGTAGATGTTCATTAAAACTATTTATCGGTAAATTTTGGCTGGTATATTCACATTCGGTCATACGATCAGCGAGTAAATCAATGATTTCTGACTTCATTTTTTCTGTAAGTGATGTAATTGAATTTAGGCCAATAAAATAACGAGTAGACGACTCTATTCGATTCACATGATTCAAGCCAACATTTTGACATATATTAACGCAATTTGTTGAGAAAGCAGTGGAAAAATTAAAACGTGGACCTATCTCGATCAGACAGGAATGGGATTGGCTAATGAATGAGCTTTTATTCTTTAATGAAGATACGTCGCATTGTGCCTCTTTTAGTAACCACCGCAGCAGAAATTCTTGCTGTGTATCGATTCCAATTGGAGTAGTTGATTCTACATGATAGCATATCTCCAGTTCTAATGCAGAAATATTTTCACAAATCTATGAAAAAGACAGATGTTTTAATGATTTAGATACCATAACATAAGTATGTACATATTTGTGCGATTTACAATATGTAGTTGCGTTCCAGATAACTTCGTGTAAAAACCTGTAAAACTGTCAAATCACAAAATTACTCTCTTGAAAGAGAGGAGCGAGAGCAACACAGTAAAAGATATGGAACGCTAAAAACCCCTTTTTCTGTAAATAAATACTTCCATTTTTTAACACATTTAAGGTTCATTGCTTTCACCGCGTTGTGTTTTTGTTTACAAATGCAACCCTGCCTATCGTTTGACACTTTTCATGCACTTGCAGGAAGAAAAACTTCGGACTAAAACCTGCAACTTCTGACTGGAGAGAGAGCGCAAGTTACTCTCACAAAAGTGCTTTGACTTACAGGTTTTTTGGCACCCGGAACGCTTTTCTTGTATAAAAAAAAAGCTGCGTGAATATCGTGAGCATCTGGAACGCAACTAATGTGTCATAACTAGACACATTGCCTTAATGTCATAAAATTTATAAACGTTTAATATATTTTTATTTGAGTGAGCCATAGCCAGGGAACGGATTTTATGAAAGTTGGCTTTTTTCTTCAAAGGGATAGGGTAGTTTCGATTAAAAATTGCCACGAATTAGCTTTGCATTAACGATGTTGACTATAACCAGTGTTGTCGCTAGGGCTAGTAATCCCGGGATCCCGGCCTTTTTAGGTGCCGAAAATCCCGGGATTCTTGGCAAATAATACCGGGATTTGTAATTTGCACTGATGGCAATAATAAAAACTCCCCTACAAGAATTGTGTGATGGAAACTAACACATTCTCATTTATCTTACTAACACATTTGCAAATTTTGCGTTGGTTAAAAAGAGACCAATATATAAGGCCATAAGTTGGAGGAAGACGGAAGATCATATGTACACAAATGTTTACATCAGATTTTTCACACTGCCCTTTAGAATGTGATAGAAACTTGTAGGTAGCCAGTGACAGAAATCTCTATCAGCCTTGCCAGTCAAATGATTTGTCAAATGATGGTCACTGTTCTTGCAGGGTCCTTTTCTTGACCAGTATTGGCTATATTTCTTTCTTTATTTAATAATTAATATTTTTTTATAAATGTCTATAAATATAACACCGTGCGATATTAAATTTTACACACAAAAATCAAAATATTTGCGAAACCATGGGCCAAATATAGTAAAATTGCGTTTTTAGTTTCTTACTCTTACGTCAGTAATACAAAAATGATTTAAAAAATTCAGTGAAATGTGCTTAGAGAAGAAGTATGGGTATCAAATTAAAGAAGAAATTCTCTAGAATTCAATCAGGTTCACCTTTTTTGTGGAGTAATAAGTATTGAAAATGTCCTTTTAAAATTGTATCCTTGAAATTTCGCAATACTTGTTTTTGAAGAAATTATATGTTAAGCACTTATATAAACGATAACATCCTCGAATTTCGTCCTTTTAACTTTATCAGCTTAAAAAATTACTTGTTCTTCCTTGTGTATGCAAAAATTTTATTTTTTTTTAATTCTAAAGAAATTTTCTCTTTCATTTGGTACCCATATTTATACCTTTCATGAGCATGAAATGGTATTACAAATTTGGTACGATGGTTGTAAGTACCAGAATAAGAAATGTACACTTATTTGGCCAGAACGTCGAGCTGAGTCGATTGAGCCATGTCCGTCTGCCCGTTTGTGGGTGTATTTTTATAATATATTAATCATTTGTTGGAACCAGACAAATCGGACCACTATAACATATAGCTCCCATACAACTGGTTCTTCAGATATGAGATTTTTCATTATAGCTCCTCCATTTATGCAGCTAGGAACATGAAATTTTGTACTATTTCCACCCATTATAGACACAGTGAAAATGACAAAGTTCCGGTCACTATAACCTATAGCTCCCATACAACTGATTGTTCGGATATGAGGTCTTTTATTATAACTCCTCCATTTATGCAGCTTGGATTATGAAATTTCGCACTGCTTTCACCCATTATCAATACAATACTTACAGTGAAAATTACAAATATCGGGTCACTATAACCTATAGCCTCCATACAACTGGTTGCTCAGATATGGTTTTACTTTAAAACTCCTTTAATTGGACAGCGAAAACCGAGAAATTTCGTGTGCTATTTTCTAAATTATAATACACACGCTACTGAGAAAATCGTCAACATCGGTACTGTATAAGTTTGTTCAAATACAAGATTGTGCGATATAACTCCTTTATTTAGGCAGCTAAGCGCATTAAATTGTGTAACCCCTTTACATACCGATCACAGACAACAGTAAAAATCATTTAGATTGGTGCCGAAGAAAATAAGCAAGAACAAGTAAAGAAGTATAAGTTCGGGCGAAACCGAACTTTATATACCCGGCGCAGGTATCAAATATCGTCGTTTCAACTTCCTCTGAACTACCTTTGCATGATAAGTTGGGGTGTTTACCAGATTTCAAACGTTTTCGATAATATCCAGAGTTAGGCTTAATGATATAAATGAGCCTAGTTAGGTAGAAACCGATGAAGTGGTTACCGTGGTACACGTTTGTAGTTATAAAGGGGGCGGTGTTACGCCTAAAAGTCTATAGCAATCTTATTTATTGTTAGGAGATTGTTGTAACTATTAACTTGAAGTAAATTGGCGTCCTCAGTTACTGAAATATCGGAGTTTTCATATTTCTGAAATTTACCATTATAAGGGGAGCGGGTGTAATTTTAGTCCGATTTGAATAATTTTCAACCTACCGCGAATAAACGGCAACCTACATACCAAATTTCGTTGAGATATCTCAATTGTTGCTCGAGTTATCGTTTCCACGGACAGACGGACGGACGGACGGACAGACAGACATGGCTTAATCGACTTCTCTTTTCATTCTGATCATTTATGTATACATTTGTCCATATCTATCTCGATTCGTTTTGGCTGTTACAAACAACGGTTATGCGAACAAATTTAATATACTCTTGTGCTTACCCGTACAGACAAACCATTGATTTAAAATTTTTGTATCCGATCAGAAATGCAATTGATGTTACGGGTTAATAAAACCGAATTTATTTTTGTGTTATTATTTCTAAATATTTCTTTAGTTCAACGAATAAGTTGAAAATTTTATTGGCACCCTTGTTTTCAACAAAAATATATGCCAGTTCCATTATTTCGGAAGGAACAAGTCAGACAACAGGCTGTAAAATATCAGATGTCAAAACTCCTAGGACACTACTATTCACACACACGAAATAATAGCAATTTATTTCTTGACCGTTTTCTAAGAGGTCCGTATTTGGCTTTATATATTGAAATAAGCAAAATAAGCATGATCGTTAATATAAAGGTTGGAAACCCTGAATAAGCAAAATAAGCAATTCCAAGCAAAAGCTTAAAGTTTTCGGCCCTGTTTATAAGGTATATCTTCCATACCACTGTTTTTTTAGATATGCTTTTTTTTATATATAAGTACATCTATGTATACTGTGGATATAAAAATTTTGTTTAGCTCCCAAACAACTATGTAATTTCAAATGCAGTAGGCTGTTAAAGTAAAATTTTCGGATGTTCATGAAAGGTAAGAAGCTTAAGGGCCATTCACATACAACTTTCCTCGCTTTGCTTGACAGTTCAAACTTTGACAACAAAGCGTGAAACGCGGAAGGTATGCTACAATAAACGCTTTGACAGCTTTTGCGTTCTCCTTTTCCTCCATATTTTTTATCGGTAAAATAGATAGCAATATAATAATATGCATTAATAATAGCAATAAAAATTCCTACTTACCCTATTTTTGTCATTAAATGCAACTCCAAGCGCACGAGAAAAGATACATGTAGACAGCTGATTGCCAAAGCGGGCAAAAGTTGAGAGTTGCCCAAGATTTTGCTTCGTTTTGCTTTGCTTTTCTTCAAACGTTTTTTATGTGAGCATACTCATGCATGTGCCTACATCGATCTTATATGTCAAAGCAAAGAACTATCAAGCAGAGCGAAGAAAGTTGTATGTGAATCAGCCTTTACGGCATATCCGAAGACAGCCCTGCTCTTACTTGTTTTATTCCACATTTCATTGAATTTTTTAAATAAGTTTGGAATTAATCATATCTTTGAAATTACAAGGTCATTTAAAATAAATCCTGATGTCAGAGAGAATAAAATAAAAACGTCCCTTAAGATAAAAAAGTAGGTGTCAAACCCATTTATTTACTATTTATTTTATACTAGGATTTTTTCGATTTAAGTTGTTGAAAAGTAACGGATATCTAAATCGCGGGACTAATCCCGGGATCCCGGGATTGTGATAACGACATCCCGAAAATCCAGGGATGGGCTTTTCCAAAACTAGACGGTTTTTCAAACAACCACGCTTGGTCCGAGTGAGGGGCGGGGGGCTTAGGTTTTTATCACATAGTCAATATCCTCTAAGGAAATTTAGCGTTTTTTCGAGACGCATTCAAATATGGCGCGCAGTGTTTGGCGCTTTTTAAACTCACAGGACTTTTGTTTCTATAAATGAAGTTCTGGTTACGATATATTTTGACGTAAGTTTTATCTTGATAATACTTTATCCACTTGTAATTATATGTATGCATGCACTCTTGCCGTCACGCAGAAAGCGCCGTATTAATAAAAAAATGGGTCACGTATATACAATATGAACATCCATATATCGACACCTGAGTGGAAGATCGACCTATCTCGGCAGCCAGTTGAAAATGCCCATCTCAGAAAACTTTTCAAGAACGCCCTATTTCAGAATTTGGTTGCAGAATGACCTATCTCAGAATTTGATTGAAGAATGACCTATCTGAGAAAACTTTTCAAGAACGTTCTATTTCAGAATTTGGTTGAAGAACGCCCTTTCTCAGAATTTGATTGAGGAATGACCTATCTCAGAATTCGGTTCAAAAACGCCCCATCTCTGCACATTTTCAAATGCGGTAGAGCGTTCTTCGACCAATTATGAGAGAGGGTGTTTTCTGAAATAGGGCGTTCTTCAATCAACTTATGAAAGTATGGCGTTCTTAAAAAGTTTTATGCGATGGGGCGTTTTCGAACTGGCTGCCGTGATGGGTCGACCTTCCACTCAGTTGTCGATATACTTTTTGTGTCTGCAAGTTAATTTAAATTGAACTGAACTTAGGGTTGCCAGATTTTTTATGCGGGAAATCAGTACGTTAGACTTTTTCATGCTAAAAAATCAGTACTTTTCAGTACACTTTTATTCAAAGCGAAATTATGAATGTAAGTAACAGATAATACTTTAAAACGCCAGTGTACTTATTTTTAACAATATTTTGGTATATAATTAAAATATAGTTCATAAAAAATAAAAAAGTTATTCATTTTAACATGAGAGTAAACATCATTGTTCACAAGAGCCAATAAATTATTTTATATTTATCATATTTTTGAATAGCAATAATGCGATCATTTCCATTTTCAGTTAAATAGTCAAAGAATTCTATAAATTTTTTTTAAGTTACTTTTAATTTGAAGTTCAGTTTCAAAAATTTTAATTAGAAGCCGGTTGCTCTCTTTGCGCAAGGAAGCAAACCTTATACTTAAGATCCTCTCATTTGCTTCGTATGAGTGTGGTATTGTAAAAAAAAAAACCAAATTACATATTTTTTCAAACTGTGGAAAAGTACCACTTTTTTAGGACTTCGTCTATATTTCCTCACGGAAAGACTAGGAATTTTCTAAAAAGAGTTTCTAACTCTATGTCCTGTATGCAAAACTCTTTTACAATGTCAGTAAATTGAGAAAAAAGAATTGTAAAGCTGAATTTACATGAGGCGATTTTTTTGGCGATTCAACATTGCTCGTGTAAATGGTGACTCAAAAATCGCTTGCCTCAAAGTAGACAGAAAGTCAACTTTTGCAGGCGATTATCGCCTCCCTAAAAATCGCCGCATATAAAGGCAGCTTAAGTTACAGGCAAAAGCCATTCGAATATTCAAATTTGTTGTTATCAAAAAAAGTCAGCCTTCTTTTTAGATAATTTAAGCTCCATTACATTATCGCAACTGGTACGTAACTACCCAGCGAAATGCCCATAAAGCTGTTGATATTTTTGTTGTATTCCTTTTCACAGTGCAGTTTAAGCAATAAAATATTCTGTTCGAATTGAAAATTCAGTACAAATCAGTACAAATTTTGAAAAATCAGGACATTAGCGTACTGATTGAAGAAATTAATAAAATCAGTACAAAAGTTGAAAAATCAGTACTGTACTGATAAAATCAGTACGTCTGGCATCCGTAACTGAACTACAATGTTGTGATAAACTGCATATCGCAAAAGCTCGACAAAAACAGTTTTAAAGTTTTGAATTTACATATACTCATATAGTAAAAATGAATACATATTTTGTTCAAGTAAGCTACTGGTAATCGGTAAAGCTATGAAATGTTTACACAACATAGAATAACAGATAGCGGTCATTTCTGATACTAATTTATTTTTTTTATTTGGATTATGACACTCTTGCAGCAATTGTTGGATATGCCAAGGATTGGTGCGTTGAAAAGGGCATGTCAATAAACTCACTAAGTCCCCCATTATGCCTGACAGAAATTGAGTTATCAGAAGAAGGCGATGTATCTAGGGGTAACTCTGGACAAAAGGCTCAATCAGAACTCACATCTCTCGAATGTTACCAACAAGGCCTGTCAGAGACCTCATGGTAATACTAGAGGAATATCACCACAACTAACGTATTTCAATACGGAAGCAAAACCCGTTTTTACATATGCGACACTGGCAGATAAACGCGAGTGTAACCTTAAGCAATCTGCACCGACTGATTGAAAAAAGGCCTGCTAGAGCGCTTTAAGGCTACCGAATACGACCAGCATCAAAAGTTGAGATCTGCAAGGTCAGAATTCGTGAAAGGGACTGGTGTGAAGCGATAGTAAATATGATTGACGAAGGTAGGTAGGTTGTCGCGTTTGCCAGTAACACACACTTAGGCTCAGGGCTCATTGTGGTACCGCATGTGGTGTCAGTAGCTCCCAATCCCTCCTAAAATCATTTTGAGCTTCGCAGGAATTTTAGAAGATCCTTGATTTCGACGCATCTAAGGTCCTCCACGTTATTCAAGAATTGTCTACCCAGTGTGGAGAAGGTACAGAATCGTTTCCTCCTCTTCATCATATTGACAACTTCTACAGAAGTCATGTAGCCGTACGCCTAGTCGATAGGCATGCCTGCCAATTAGGCAGTGTCCTGTTATAACAGATACTAACAAACTGATATTCTACTTATTTTACGCTCAGAAGTAGGACCGAGCGTTTAGCGCTGAGTGTTGGCCATAGTTTCTTGGCAGTTTTACAGGTGATTTCGTTTTTGTTGTTGTAGCAGCATACAAGTTCCCCGAAGAGTTTTTGGGGAGTGTTGCTGGAGTGACAGTCCTTGGCCAAATATAAATTTGGGTCGTTCCGGTTACGTAGACCCGACTATCCTGGGAACGGGTGATTTCGTCATGCCATCTGCTGTTCGCTACTTTAATGAGCCTCGCGGAGATAAATAGCTTGCAAGTTTGTAAGGGTATTCCTATTTCATCGTTTATATCCTCATTAGGGAGTTTGGTGCCAAGTCTCCCAGTTCATCGGCCTGTGTCGCAGTGTCCCGGAACCCATATCACCTTTGGGTGAAATGCCTCAGCCATCTCGATAAGAGATGTGCGGCATTTCATTACTATCATGGAGGTTGTCGCCTGCTTCGCAAGGGAATTTGAAATCCGCCTGGCTGTCAGTGAAGATGTAGATATCAGCTTGGGATATCATATCACACTTAACCAGTTTTATGGCTCGGTCGATTGCCATCAGTTCCGCCCGAAAGACGCTACAGTGGTCCGGAAGACGAAAGCTATGGGAGATTCCCAGGTGTTCGGAGTATACACCCCCACGAAACCTTCCCTCAAGCTTTGAGCCATCTGTGTATACATGGATGGACTCACCACTCCTTAGATCATCTCGTTTCCACTCGTCCCTTGAGGGTAGGAGGGTCGTAGACGCTGTAGTGGGATCAGAGTGCGGAAGGGCGTAGTCCACCGAACCGGAAGCTCCGAAAACTCCGTTAGTTTCTACTATGACCATAACTGGTGTTTGACCACTTATTTAGAGTATTCATACGAATTGCCGCAATGCTTCTACTATGACCATAACTGGTGTTTGACCACTTATTTAGACTATTCATACGAATTGCCGCAACGCTTGCGACTTGTTTGGCATGTAGATCTACCAAAAGAAAGTTCAGTAGGGCATACAGTGCCTTGGATGGTGTTGTTCTCATTGCACCAGTTATGAGTGTAGACGCGAGCCTTTGGACCTTATCCATATTTTTAAAGTTTACCCCTTTCCAAGAGGGTGTCCCACCATACCACTATGTCGAGGTAGAGAATTGGCCAAAATACCGCTGTGTATAGCCAGTGTATTATTTTGGGTTCCATTCCCCATCTTTTTTCTATTGACCTGCCGCAAGAGTAAGGTGCTACTGTTGCTTTGCGCACTCTATCTGCAATATTCGGGCCCCATTTTAGTTTCCTATCTAGTATGAGACCTAGATATTTGGTCTCTTCCTTTACTTCAAGGGTTTTTCCCTCTAGAGTTATAGTATCGAGGTCGGGTATCTTGTGCTTCCTAGTGAAGAGCACTAAGTCCGTCTTTGGAGGATTTCTGATTGACGAAGGTTCCCAAGTGCTGTATACCGATGGATCGAGATGGCTGGAGTACTGCAACAGGCAGCTTGGACCAAGATTCCAGAAAACTCTGTCAATTTGCCCATATCCAACCTTATTCCTGGCGGAAGTCTTCGCAATCGAAGTCTGTTCTCGCAAATGTCTTGGTAGAAGGACAAATGGGACCAAAATAAATATTATGTCGGATAGTCAGGTAACGTTAAAGGTCTTGGACTCTTTTAAAACGAAATCAAGGTTTGTGGACAGTTGTGAAAAACTCTTTTGAACCATCTGGGAGCCCACAATAGCATAACTCTGTAATGGGTTCCGGGACATGAAGGATTTGAAGGCAACGAAAGGGCTGACTGTCTCGCAAAGCGTGGAGCACAAACGCGCTTTTATGGTCCGGATCCTTTTTAGGGCTGGTGATACCTAATTATGAAAAAATGGGCCAAAAACAAACAGATATCCGATTTAGCAGCGCATGTACATGGCTAAAGACCTATCCTGATCGAAAGCAATAGACAAATCCCACTTGACAAAGTGTTTTCACTTATTTGACGACAAAGGAAATGGAATTTGACATTCCCGACGTAATAATAATAATATAATTTGTTTTTATTGTACTTCCTCTTCTTGTTTATTGGCGCTGTAACCGCCTAAGCGATTTTGGCCGAGTCCAAAACAGCACGCCAGTCTTTTGTGCCAACTGACGCCAATTGGAAATGCCAAGTGCAGCCAAGTTCTCCCTTTCCCTCTGTTACCAGCATCGCGACCCGCGTTGAATACTTTCAGAGCCAGAACGTTTATGTGCATTCGAATGACATGGCCAAGCCAGCGGAGCCGCTGAATTTTATTTCGCTGCACTATGTCTATATCATTGTAAAGCTCATACAGCTCATCGTTAAATCATCTGCGGTACTGGCCATCTCCAACGTGTAAAGGCCCGTAAATCTTTTCCAGAATCTTTCTCTTGAAAACTCCAAGATCCGCTTCATCAGATGTCTTCATTGTCCATGCCTCCGTGCCATACACCAGCACAGGCATGATGAGTGACTTATAGAGTGTGATTTTTGTACGACGAGAGAGGTATTTACTTCTCAATTGCCTACTCAGTCTAAAGTAGCACTTGTTGCCAAGACTGATTCTCCGTTGGATTTCAAGGCTTACATTATTATTGGAGTTAATGCTGGTTCTCAAATAAACGAAGTCGTCTACTTTTTCAGACTTGTAACTGTCAACAGTGACGTGGGTGCCAAGACGCGTGTGCTCTGACTGTTTGTTTAATGGCAGGAGATACTTCGCTTTGTCCTAGTTCACCACCAGACCCATTCGCTTTGCTTCTCTATCTATTCCCGGGAGGGCAGAACAACTTCTTTTCGTGCTGTCGAAAGCAGCTTTGAAATCGACAAATAGGTGGTGTGTGTAGATCGTATTCTCGCGGGTCTTTCTCAAGATTTGGCGTATTGTAAATACCTGGTCTATGGTGGCTTTTGCAGGTCTAAAGCCACCCTGATAAGGCCCAATTAGTTCGTTGACGGTGGGTTGCAGTCTTTTACACAATACGCTGGATAAAACCTTGTAACCTATGCTTAGAAGGCTGATCCCGCGGTAGTTGGCGGGTATGGCGGGATCGCCTTTCTTGTGGATTGTATGTAGGGTGGGCCGAAATACACAAAGCCAAAAACAGATAAAACGCAACATTTGAAAATATAACAAAACCTTGTTTTTTTGGGGCGCACCCGAGGTGAGGTCCAACCCAAAGTTTACGAACCCCCTCGCACTACCGCCCTTGCTTCCGGGGGTAACTTTAACCCACCGAAATGACTGGGCTCAGGGTACATGATGCTAAAAAGGATGGGTTAGGGAAATACAATCTGAGGAAGCCTTCCGACAACAATAACTTTTGAACAACACAGACACACAAAAAGGTGATAATTATCGGCGGTCGGTGGGTGTTCCAACCGCAGAGGTGCGCCTTGGTAATATGGTTTCCAAATCCGGTGCCGACTCCACTACGCATCAACCGGCGCCGCTCCTCCAAATTACTTCTTTGCACTAATGCAACCTGAATGCCTCGCCTGACACTTAATAAATTTTTAATATTAAAACACTTCATACTACAATATATAAAAAGGACGTCAAATAAATTTTTTCCAATTATAAAAATATAAAAAAGCTAATGAATTGTGTGATAAACTTGACTTAAGAAGCATATTAAAATACTGTCAAAAATGTTTAATCACCCTAATTGAAGAGGTTTTTAAACGATTACCTAGTCAATTAAATACTTTTAAAAAAGCTTTGATTTTGTCACCAGAAAAGTGTGTGAATCACAAGAGGGCGAGTTTCAGGGACCTGCCAATTCACTATTTGACTTTGAAGAAAAGAAAAGGAGCGGAAACTGAATATTTAAATCTTTTAACTTTCCCATTGAATAACTTTTTTCGCAACCATTCTATCCGACTCTGAAGAATTTGGGATAATTGCTTACGGAGTGAAAACCGCAACAGGCAATAAAATGTTTGGAAATATAAGTAGATTCATACTATCATCCTTGCCGCACTAACATGCTTTGTTGAGCGCGTCTTTTCCGTAATGAATTCAACAAAAACTAAGATTCGAAATAGCATGAGGTTGGAAAGCCTTAATTAATTCAATAGTTCGAACAAAGTGTTATATGAAGGCTAATAGTTTCTGCTGCAAAACGTTTCCAATATCAAAAAGTATGTTATCAAGGTTGAATAACTCAATATATGACAACAACAGAAATGTAAATAATTCAGACAGTATAGGTGATTTTGTAGAAATTGTGGAAATAGCTGACCTCGCTTTATTATAGGTTTTTATTTAATTTTTAACGCCGAGTTCTTAAAAGCACATTGTGCGATTAATCAATTAATATGAGTTATAATAAATTTAATAATTGCGCAGTCCTATTGCAAAATGTGTTGAAACAAATATTTTTAAAAAGTATGCGTATTTTTTAAGAAAATTATTTGTACATCACTATTATATAAGTGATTTTTGTTATTTTTTATTACCCTCTGAAGGTATTATATTCGTTTTTGGTTTTAAAAACTATATTATAACAAGATCTCATTTTTAAAATAAAGGATTTACTAAATCAACTTCATGAACTTTATTTATTCGGTATTACACGATACGTGATCGTATCCCTGCTATCGTAATTTGCTATTATCCGTTCCGTGAACGTACTCCAAATAGTGTAATCGTTAATCATTCTCATTCGATCGCAAACGGCCGTTCGTACGCGCGAATCAAAAAGTACAAAAAGGAAAATTGTATGTAAATTATTATTTTGTTATATTGAAATAACGATATTTTATGTCATACTAGCTGTACCCTGCCACGCTTTGCTGTGGCATATTCCTGTTACATAGATGATAAATGATTAACAAAACAAAGCATACGTCGCATATAAGTTTGATTTTGTAATACATAAGTAATTTGTCGTTTTGCCATTCTCTGCATAGATATCAAGGATATCTGGTTTGCCGACACGGGAACATGCAACATCTGAGAAGCAATCCGCATCTAAATCTAAACCACACTTTTCCAAAGGTTGACCTTGGGCATTATTGATTGCGATTCCGAATGCCAATGGAATTGGGAATTGCAATCTTTTAAATTGAAATTGTGTATCGGTCGGAATCATGGGAATCCTCCACCTTTGCCACGATGTAGACTATTTCAGGCAAGCATTTATCGCGCCCGCTAGTGTTAATCGGGAAATTACAGGCAATGTTTGCGTTAAATCTCCTGAGAGCAACATCAATGCAATCTCGCAAAATCCATGCAAATCTCGCGAGAATCGATCAAAAACCTCAAGCAATTTTTTGTGTGCAATTGTACACTCATCCCAAACAATGAGTTTAAATTTTCGTATTACTTTTTCCATACCGGATCTTCTGGAAATATTGCACGTATGATTGCTGAATTAGTAATTCTTTCACCTAATAACAATGTCGCAGAAATTCCAGGCGGAGCCCTAGCTAAGCTTATGTAATTTTTTGAACAAACCGTCCCCCGAATCAATCTGATAAGGAATGTTTTCCTAGTTCCTCCAGGCGTATCCAAGAAAAAGGTCCCCAGATATTATTTTCTCCTTATTTGACGCTGGAACCGCCTAACCCATTTGGCCGAGCTCGACAGCTTGTGGCAACTGACGCCAATAGGAAATGCCACATGAAGCCAAATTCTTCTCAACTTGGTCTCTCCATTGCAGTGGGTGCCAACTCTTTTTCTAGTAAGACCAGCGGATTGCGAGTTAAATACTTTCAGACCTGGAACGTCGGTTCCCGTTTGAATGGCATGTCCAAGCCAACGGTGCCGCTGTATTTTAATTCGCTGCACTATGACCATTTCGTTGTAAAGCTCATACAACTCATCGTTCCATCGTCCGCGATACTCCCCGTCTCCAAGGCGGAGAGACCTGTAAATCTTTCGTAAGATCTTTCTTTCGAATACTCCAATAGCCGCCTCATCGAATTTTGTCATTGTCTAAGCTTCTGCGCCATAGAGTGTGGTTTTTGTACGTCGAGAGAGAACTTTACTCCCGAATTGCCTACTCAGTCCAAAGTTGCACTTTTTGGCTAGAGTGATTCTGAGTTGAATTTCAATGCTGACATTATTATCGGTGTTAATGCTGGTTCCCAAGTAAACGAAATTCTCTACTTTCTCGAAATTGTAACTATCAACAGTGACGTGGGTGCCCAGGCGCGAATGTGCTGACTGTTTATTTGATGTTGTTATCGTTCGTTATCCAACTTGGAAAGGCAGAACAGACTTCGAGGTTTTTGTTACCGATGACGTCGATGTCATCGGCACACGCCAGAAATTACACGCAGCTCTTATTATGTTAACACTTGCATCATGCGATCGTAAATGCCCTTCTGCTTTAGCTTTAATTTGAGAATGTCTGTTTGCGCATATAATAGGAGTTCGCAATAGTAATAATAATAATAATCATAATAATATTATCTATTATTATTAAAAATTTCTTTACTCGGAATATACTTAGTAGGCTATGGCGACCCCAAACGAAATTGTTTATGATTAAAATTTAACTGTTAACTGTGTTATTGTAAGGAAATGGTGATACAAATTTTAAGTTTTCATTATTTTATTTCATTGGATATTTTTACGTTTTCGTTACGCTGTTTATAATTTTTTCATTTGTATCAGTTGTTATTTATTAATTTTTTTTCTGTGCGTAATTTGTATGCCAAATCTTCGTTGATAATATGATCACTTCGTTTGATAAGATGTTGTAAACTCTCTCTTCATTTTATCTATCCGGGTTTGGATAAGTGAAAACATTAACAAAAAATTTCTCTTGGAAAGCTTTCCCAAACGATTTCCGTTTCGAACCAGTTATGTAATATTTCATTTAATTCAAATATATTCAGTTTACTTTTATATATTGCATAATTCTATTGAGAGTATTTTCAAATCAAGATTCCTTAAATACCTTTCGTTTGGTACTCATATTGTAACATTTCATTTATTTTATCAATTTAATGAAGTTTTATTCTCAAACAGGTGGCAAACCTCTTCAAACATATTTTCGACCGTAAGTCTTCTTAAAACTCTTTAGTTTGATACCCATATTGCAATATTTCATTTCTTTAATCAATTTAACTGAGTTCAAATTTTCAAATAGGTGGCAACCCTCCTTAAAAATATTTCCAACAGTCAACGTCTTTAAGTTGATACCTTTATTGTAATAAGTCATTTATTTTATCAATTAAATTGAGTTAAATTTTCAAACAGGTGGCAACCCTCTTCCTACATATTTTCGACTACAAGCCTTTTTAAAAGTCTAAAGTTTATTGCCCGCATTGCAATTTTTTAATTATTTTATCAATTTAACTGAGCTAAAATTTTCAAATTTCTCAAAAATATTTCTTACAGTCTGTTTTTTAAGTTTCTTTAATTTGATACCGTTATTGTAATAAGCCATTTATTTGATCAATTATATTGAGTCAAATTTTCCAACAGGTGGCAACCCTTCTCAAAATTTTTATTCGGCTGTAATCCTTCTTAAAAATCTAAAGTTTAATACCCACATTGTAACNTCCGTTTCGAACCAGTTATGTAATATTTCATTTAATTCAAATATATTCAGTTTACTTTTATATATTGCATAATTCTATTGAGAGTATTTTCAAATCAAGATTCCTTAAATACCTTTCGTTTGGTACTCATATTGTAACATTTCATTTATTTTATCAATTTAATGAAGTTTTATTCTCAAACAGGTGGCAAACCTCTTCAAACATATTTTCGACCGTAAGTCTTCTTAAAACTCTTTAGTTTGATACCCATATTGCAATATTTCATTTCTTTAATCAATTTAACTGAGTTCAAATTTTCAAATAGGTGGCAACCCTCCTTAAAAATATTTCCAACAGTCAACGTCTTTAAGTTGATACCTTTATTGTAATAAGTCATTTATTTTATCAATTAAATTGAGTTAAATTTTCAAACAGGTGGCAACCCTCTTCCTACATATTTTCGACTACAAGCCTTTTTAAAAGTCTAAAGTTTATTGCCCGCATTGCAATTTTTTAATTATTTTATCAATTTAACTGAGCTAAAATTTTCAAATTTCTCAAAAATATTTCTTACAGTCTGTTTTTTAAGTTTCTTTAATTTGATACCGTTATTGTAATAAGCCATTTATTTGATCAATTATATTGAGTCAAATTTTCCAACAGGTGGCAACCCTTCTCAAAATTTTTATTCGGCTGTAATCCTTCTTAAAAATCTAAAGTTTAATACCCACATTGTAACATTTCATTTATTTTATCAATTTAACTGAGCTAAAATAAAAATAGGTCGCAGCCCTCCTCAAAAGTATTTCCTACAGTTATCTTTCTTAAGCCTCTTTAATTTGTATTGTGATTTATTTTATAAATTAAACTTAGTTAGATCTTCCAACAGGTGGTAACCCTCCTCAAAGTTTCTCATAGTTTCGGCTGTAAGCCTTCTTAAAACTCTTTAGTTTGATACCCACATGGTAATATTTCATTTATTTTATCAATTTAATTGAGTTAAAATTTTCAGCCCTCCTCCAAAATATTTCCGACAATCACCTTTAATTTGATACCTATGTATATTGTAATATGTCATTTATTTTATCAATTAAATTTAGTTAAATTTTCAAACAAANTGAGTTAAAATTTTCAGCCCTCCTCCAAAATATTTCCGACAATCACCTTTAATTTGATACCTATGTATATTGTAATATGTCATTTATTTTATCAATTAAATTTAGTTAAATTTTCAAACAAATGGCAACCCTCTTCAAACATATTTTCGGCTATAAGCCTTCTTAAAACTCTTTAGTTAACACCCACATGGCCATATGTTATTTGCTTTATCAATTTAACTGAGTTAAAAATTTCAAATAGGTGACAACCCTCCTAAAAGGCATTTCCAGCAGTTATCTTTCTTAAACCTACTTAATTTTGTACCCACATTGCAACATTTCATTTATTTTTATTAATTAAACTGAGTTGAAATTTTCAAATAGGTGGCAACCGTCCTCAAAGATACTTCCAACAGTTATCTTTCTTAAACCTACTTAATTTTGTACCCACATTGCAACATTTCATTTATTTTTATTAATTAAACTGAGTTGAAATTTTCAAATAGGTGGCAACCGTCCTCAAAGATACTTCCAACAGTTATCTTTCTTAAACCTCTATAACCTAATACCCATATTGTAATAATTCGTTAATTTTATCAATATATTTGGGTTTAAAAATTTTCAAATAGGTGGCAACCCTCCAATTTTTTGCGGTATCAGTGGTTCTAGTATTATACCGAACAATACAACAAAGAAATTATTCAAATCGGTTCAGCCGTTCTCGAGTTTTGACGACCGTGACATACGAACACAACATTTTTATTAATATAGAAGATTAGCACATCTAAATAAAATTTACCAGCATCAGAAAAGTATAATGGGCAAATTTATGAAATTCCACCCAAATTTGTCAAAAAAATATTATTTAAAATAACTATTATTAGTAAGGCATAAGTACAGTATAGCGGCCGTTGAGATAAAACAAAAACTAAAAGTAGGCATGGTCCGCTCTCTTCTACTGATTTCAATGGAGTAAATTTTTTTTGGTGCAAATTAATTGGGGCGGAGCTAGAGGGGGGTTAAGGTGGAATTTTCAATATTTTTAAAAGCTTATATTTCCAAAACTATGGATATTTTCGATTTTCAAAATGTGGATATGGTTGAAAAAGTAATTGATAGACCTTTTATTTGATATGCATATCGTTATATATCTTATATACATATTTCGAGAAAAACTAAAAAAAAACGAAGTTATAACAATTTTTTTAATAAAACTGAACGTTTTTCTAGAAAAAATACGTAGTTAACTATATTAAGTGATGAGTTTGTTAGAAAGAGCAGAGAAATATCTTTACACTGATATATATATTTTATATAGTTAGGTTTAAGCGGTTAAGGTTTATTATTATTATTAATTAGGTTTAAGCGCATCCGCCGACAGTGAAATAAACAACTGTGTAATTTTTTGCCTGCGACAATTTTTCATATAAAACCATATTTTTATATACAATTAAAATTTTGAAGGCCGCCTGCGCAAAAGAATTTTTGCACCATAATAATAATAATAATAATAGACTGCCGCTTACGCATATGTTAGTGCTTGGCCGATTTGTGGCGTGCGCCTTGATGTTGTCACACAAAGGGGAGGGACCTACAGTTTTACGGCGACTCCGAACGGCGATTGAATTTTTATTAGAAGCTGTTTTTCATGGCAGAAATACACTTGGAGGTTTGCCATTGCCTGCCGAGGGGCGACCGCTGTTAAGAAAAAACCTTTTTTCTAAATTTTTTGCGATGTTAATTTGACCAGGGCTTGAACCCAGGCGCTGCGGAGGGGAAGCGCGCACTGCAACATAGCATACATCAAATTAAAGATATTTTTACACTTTTTAAAAATGGTATTTTTGTATATATAGTTAATTACGTATTTTTTTTAGAAAAACATTAACATTTTTATTAAAAAATGGTTTTAATTTCGTTTAGTTTTTTTTGAAATGTGTATAAATGTATGTATTAATATGCATATCAAATAAAACGCCTTTCAATTGTCCTTCACACGATATCCACACTTTGAAAAGTGGTGCAATAGTTTTCGATATATAAACTTTTAAAAATATTGAAAATTTCACCTTTAACTCCACCTTTAGCTCCGCCCCTATTAATTTGCACTAAAAATGGTTAACACCATAGCTGGGAAATTTTTGCTCACTAGCCACGCCAGCGCCGCAGTTCGTATACGTATACACCAGGGATGAAAAAGTAGGTAAAATTGTACCTTTTTCCGACTTTTGATGAAGTAAAGGTACATTAGGTACAGTCACTAGATTTTAGGTACACTCAACTTTTGATCAGATGCATTTTCAGTTTTTTTCCTTTACCGTGCTCATATATCGGATTTACTTGTAGGCACGGGAGAAGCTTCGCTTTCATTTTGAAGAATAAACAATTTTAAAGAAAAGTGGTCAAAAGGAAGAAATTAACAAGTAATTTTTAAGCAAAAAACAAAACCGACTTCAATTCTCATATAAAAATTTAAGATTATCGTTAATTTCAAAAACAAAATTAGTATGGGACCACCCTTCAGATACCACCTTTCCGATGAAAAATTATCGAAATCGGTTAACGTGGTCCATAGTTATGCGGTAACATACATAAAAAAAAAATAAAATATTCCGACGAACTGATAACCTCCTTCTTTTTTTGAAGTCGGTAAAAAAGTCATATTATGTATTATCTTAAACATTTTACATTGCATTTAGAGCAGCCACTACGAAAAATTAACACTACTTATTTATCCTCAAATTTGTATATTTTTCTATTAATTTTAACGCTTATTTTCAAATTTTAGGTCAAATTCAATTGCATTTTCGGTCAAATGAGTGAAAACAAATTGTCAAATGGGACTAAAAAATGGTATTTTGATTGATTTATATCATCATCATTGATAATATCATCGATAAAGGTAGTGATAAAGGAAAGAAAGTTGTGTCAAAATATGTCGCCAAATTTTGTTGTTTTGTTGTCAAAATACGACATGATGAAAAACAGCCTTTATTCGCCCATACAGTCCAGTGTCAAATTTCATATTTTCTTTAGATGAGAACTATATCTATTTGACCCATATTCGCTTTCTGATTTCTGGAAATATATTTAAAATTTTCGAAGTTACTTACGGCAATTTGATTATTTTCTCTAGATTTGCTGCAGCTATTAAAAGGAATCGGATAAATTAGCAGACTTTTCCTGTTGTTTTATAAAAAGCTGGATAAAGAAGTATACTTAGCAAAGTGTGTTTTTTGTCTTTTTCGCCAATATTTTTCAGTTGTCAAAATTAGACAAAACCAACACGATCGCGCCAGGCCGATTCTGAACTCCCTGGGAGTTTTCTCTCTTTTCCCTTTACTCCTATCATGAATAAAAATTCCCTGCGGATTTTTTATTATTAAATGGCGGAGTTGAGCTGTCAAAAAAGTATCAAACAGCACTTGCGAAGTTTGAATTTTCTCCTTCCAAATTTTCGGGGAAATGCTACTTCCTGGGAGTTAATTATTGGAGGATTTCTTTCTCGGGAGAAACAAATTCCCGGAGAACAAACTCCCTGGGAGTATTCAGAATGGGGCTGCACGTTTTTATTAATAAATTAATTTCAATACATTTATAACAACTCAAAAGGCGGCGTTGCTCTCTGATCCTTAGCTTTGTGATTATTTCTCTGCTTATATTCTTAAATGTGCCCCATACTTTTTTCATATTCTAAGCATATTAATAAACAGATGAACCACTTCGTTCAAGTTCAATACCTCCGCTCATAAAAGCTTAGGTAGTGTTGTTCCGATACGACCTTGTACTCGATACCTGTACTCCTTAAAAATATTGAAGAAAAGTATCGATGCCATAAATGTATACTTATGTCATGTGAAGAAAAACAGAATCGGTTCGAGTACTCTCCGACCAAAACTTACCGAAAAAGTAGCCACAAGTTTGTATCTTGCAAAATTTTAATAATTGACTAGTACGGGAAAGCAGGAATTGACACTTTCTTTATTAGCCAACTTAACGTGGTGCAAAAACCACAACAGCATGATTCATATATTGTCAGAACCGAAATTCAGAATTTTTGGAAAAGCAAGTAATACTTTAATCGCGTACTCGATACCCACCTAAGTACTTTCGGGAAGGATGCGAGTACAAAAAGTACTCAGTACTTGAAGAAAGTATCGAGTAAGTACTTGTAGTTCCTCGTATCGGAACAACACTAATACGGTAGACAAACGGGATCGATTATTTGCATAACCAGCCTTAATTTGCTTTAACTCATGCATTTTCCTCTTTAAAATGAGCATAAGCAGCCGAACAAATGCACGACATTTTTGGGAATTAACTCGGATCCGGGGAATTTTCGATAACAGCACTGGTAAAAACGGCCAGTTGTTGTCTTTTGTACAAGTAAGCAAACGAAGCAGTCGAGTTTCGCGTACGTGGTAGCCGAGTGGTGAGAGTTGCGAGCTACAAGCCTGTAGCTGCCAGGTTCGGTACTCGGTTGGAGCGATTGCGAAACATTTTTTGTTTTTATTATTTATTTTATATTTTTTTATTTTATATTATTATATATATTTAATTTTACTTTATTTTGTTTTCATTTGCTTTATTCTATATCACATTTCTTATTTTACTATTAGTTAATTTTAATTTTTAGAGATGAGTTTTGTTAAAAATTCAACAACAACTAACTGAAAGTAACGTAAAAAAAATATAGAACTTATAAAAAAAAGAATGAAAAAGAAATAAAAAAAGTATACTGGCCGTGGGACTCGAACCCACGACCTTGCGGCTGGTTTATTCGCATTACTGCCGTCTGTAAGGGTAAAATTTTAATTTGCATTTATGCTTATTAATTCGAATTAATTTTCTCCGTCTGTCTACCATATAAGCTTAGGGTTGCCAGATACTGAAACGAAGAAAGGAGTATATTTATATTTTCGATAGAAAAAAAAACAGTACAAAACATAAAAAAGAAGTACACTTTTTTAACTTTTTGAGCAATTTATTGTTACAAATTACCAATATGTAATTAGGTACAAACAAAGATATCTTAGAAATCTTTTTAGAACAAGTGCAGTATAGCGGCCGTTGAGGAAAAATGAAAAGTGGGCGTGGACCGCCACTTTTTATTGATTTTAAAGGTGTAAACCATTTTTGGTTGAAATTAATAGGGGCGGAGCAAAAGGGGGGTAAAAGTGAATTTTCAATATTTTCAAAAGCTTATATAGCGAAAACTATTGCACCGATTTTCAAATCGTGGATATGGTGTAGAAGGCAATTGAAAAGGCTTTTATTTGATATGCATATCAATATATATATATTATAAACATATTTCGAAAAAACTAAAAATGACTATTTCTAAAAAGTGCATAAAGATACCTTTAATTTGATGTATGCGGCCGCACTTAGGGATTATAACCCTCACGAAGTAAAATTCTCCTTTTTGTGTTGCCGTTTTATACGGAAAAAAGGCAACATGTGCTTAAACCTGACTTTATAAAATGATATATCAATATAAATATATATATTTACGCATTTTTTTAGAAAAACAAGCATTTTCATTAAAAAATGGTTACAATTTCGTTTTTTAGTTTTTCTCGAAATATGTACCTATATAAAATACTGTGCCGAACAGAAGTATTGGCACAGTGAATTTTTCGCAATATATGCAAAGTTCTTTATTCTAATTTATTTTCGATAACTTTTTATAAAAATATTGTTCATTCTACACCAGAAAACATAATAATAAAATCTCTAAACTTTGTGCAAAACTCAGGAAAATTCATTAAATTTGCACACTAATTTGCAACTTTTTATTCCGATACGTTAACATTCAAAATTACAATTCATAATTTCGTTTTATAGCAAATATGAAATATAGGTATATACTTAAATGTAAACGGATTAAGAATCAAAGTGCTAGAAGAGATTTGAGCGTTTGGTACAAAAAGTATTTTTGATGTTGAAATTGTTCTTAAAATCGGCAAATTGTACTTTTGTACATTTTAAAATTAATTGTACTGAAAAAAGTACAATTGTACTTAAAATATCAACACTGTTTCAATGGCGCTGTACTTGCTGCAGCGATGCCAGATTTGAGCGTACCCAATTTTTAACCGATAATAACTCATGCGAGGGATTTGGGTATTGGGCATTTTACAAGCCTATTAGGTAGTATACATATCTGTGTTCGTATAGAATAGTAGCTTATGTCGGAAGACTGGCTTTAGTATAATGAACCATTCGCAGCATACGATTGCGAAAGACTCACTGGCGCCGAGTCGTTGAAGAACTCTTGGAAAATAAACGTAAAAGACGGTAATGTTAATGGCGATGCTAGCAAGTCAATATTCGTATAAAGTTTCATAAAAAAATTCCTTGTGGTTTAAAGAATATAGGAAATGGTACATTTTACTAAAGCCAGCCTCCCGACATAAGCTACTATTTCATACGAACACAAATATATTCGTCTACAAATAATGTTGATTATTTTAATTATTTAAGTCCTAAGATAAGTTTGTGAATCTTGTCAGTGTTCTATGTAAGAACCAAAAATCAATACCCTCGCCAATTAGAACTTTTGTTTTAAAAGAAAAATATACATAGCGCATTTACTCAATACTTGGTCTGGCATCACTGTTTGAGCATTGATGTGCTCAGCTCACTGTTGCCAAGGTCGTGCATTTTGCACTAAATTTAGTGCTTTTGGGAAACCAAAAAGCCAAAATAATTGGAATTCAATGCTTCGTGCGGTATTTAGTGATGCTTTTTTAATTTAAGCCCACCGAATGCGTAGGTATATATGTATGTATGTATACACTAAACACTAATATTATACATTAAGATGGAATTCATTTACTGAATAAAATGTGAGGAATAGGTAAATTAAATATG
>NW_016158039.1:108133-109203 GCF_001687245.7 Rhagoletis zephyria
GACCCGCGAGAAAAGGATCGACACTCACCACCTATTTCTCGACTTTAAAACCGCTTTTGACAGTACTAAAAGGAGTTGCCTATACGCCGCTATGTCTGACATCCCCTCAAAACTCATACGGCTGTGTAAAATGACGTTGAGAAATACCACCAGCTCCGTCAGAATTGGGAAAGACCTCTCCGAACCGTTCGTCACCAAAGAGGGTTTCAGACAGGGCGACTCCATTTCATGTGACTTCTTTAATCTGATATTGGAGAAGATAATAAGAGCTGCAGAACTCAACCGCTCAGGAACAATTTACTACAAGAGCCTGCAATTGCTGGCTTATGCCGATGACATCGATATAATAATAGATTGGCGCTAACACATATGTTAGTGTTTGGCCGAGCTTCTCCTCCGACTTGTGGCGTGCGCCTTGATGTTGTCACACAAAGCGGAGGGACCTACATTTTTACGCCGACTCCGAACGGCGATTGTATTTTTATGAGAAGCTGTTTTTACATGGCAGAAATACACTCGGAAGTTTACCATTGCCTGCCGAGGGACGACCGCTGTTAAAAAAAAACTTTTCTATATTTTTTGCGATGTTGCTTTGACCAGGGATTGAGCCTAGGTGCTGATGAGTCAAAGCGCGCACTGCTTACCACTACACCACAGCGGCCGACCATCGATATCATCGGTATTAAAAACCGCGAAGTCTGTTCTGCATTTTCCAAGCTGGATAAGGAAGCAAAGCGAATGGGTCTGGTTGTAAACGAGGACAAGACGAAGTATCTCCTGTCATCAAACAAACAGTCAGCACATTCGCGCCTTGGCAATCACGTCGCTGTTGACAGTTACAATTTCGAGAAAGTAGAGAATATCGTTTACTTGGGAACCAGCATTAACACCGACAATAACGCCAGCATTGAAATCCAGCGCAGAATCACTTGCCAACAAGTGCTACTTTGGACTGAGTAGGCAATTCAGGAGTAAAGTCCTCTCTCGACGTACAAAAAACACGCCCTATAAGTCACTCATCATGCCCGTGCTGGTATATGGCGCAGAAGCATGGACAATGACAACATCCG
>NW_016158039.1:112478-125217 GCF_001687245.7 Rhagoletis zephyria
TGGCCAAATCGTGTGAACGCAATGCTGCTACATAAGCCAAATAAAAATTACGCAAATGACCAAATATCTAATTTGCACTTGATGACAAATGCCAGTGACAAATATACAAATATTGTTGAGCGGTATTGCCATTTCGTGCTTGTGAACCTTTGTATTTTCCAATTTTGATAAAATTTTAATATTTAATAAAAATATTCGTATCCGAAAACTACCGAAAAATATCACGTTATTTGAAAACAATAATTTTAAATATTTGCTCAAACTGAACATTTGAAAACATGTACATATACGTATTCGACAGTAGCTGAGGTTGCAGAGAAGCGTGCGACTATTTGTAAGCTTTCATGAGGTCCCAGGTTCTTATGCCGGCAGACGAACATATTAAAAAACATATTAAAAGTATAATTAATTTCTGAGTATAATTAACTATGAAAAAGCATATGTGAAGTTCAGAATGAAAAATTTCAGAAAACCAACCGGAAAAGTATTCGTTGCACAACCCTTCGTGGCACTTTTCTATTCACCTTTCTTTCAGTTTTCGGATCTCTTTCCGCAGTTTTTGCTGGCTATACACATATACATACATGCATATCGTCGTATAAAGTACAAAACCGCGTATCGTCCAAACCGCGTAACTGACATTTGCTGCCAAAAATTGGATTTGCTTACAGAAGCTGTTGGCTCAATCCTTATCCATTCGTCCTGAAATATACTATCCATGATTTCTTTATAAAAAAGAGAACCATTTTGAAATATGAGTGTTTTTACTATATAGATAATAATTTATGCAACCTCACATAGGCGGCTCTGCATTTTGTTGATACGCGGCTTTGTACTTTAAACGACGATATACAGATTATTTTATTTATATATTTATTTATATATTTTTCTATTGAAACTCTTTGGTCCAACAATTTCACCAACAATTCCCGTTTACGATTTTCTTTTGCACATTCATCTGCTAAGATTATGGTTTGGTGGTCATTTTCCGCTTTAAATAACCTAAAGAAAGTGTTATATCCTTGAAGAAGTTCTTGAAATTCTCCAACTGTGCAGCATTTCATAGCACGGTTATTTGCAAAACGAAGTCAATTTGAAGAATTTTTTCCTCTTCACTCCCTGGCGGCAACAATTACCCGGTTCTATAGTGAATCTGTCCCAGAAGCTTTACAGTATAGTTGGTGGAAATTTCAAAATGGGTGCGAATTATTGTTCTACAGAAATGCAATATACATATACTTATTTCAGACGAAATAGCTTAAAAGCTTGAACGCATAATAATATTGGAAAATCACATCCATTGGGCCAATCGTAACACAGGAGCGTTCGATATACTCAATGGTGCAACAGGTCGATTTAATCTGACCTTCACGGCACTTTTTCTCACTTGGCTATTTTTAGTAATAACTCGACTCCGGCGCCACTTGGCAGCACGTTTTTGCAATAGTACCAATACCAATACCAATACATATTTAAAATATTAGCCAAATCGAGTCATAAATAAGGATTTTATTAATAACTCAACTACAGCGCAACTGGCGGATTGAATTGTGACACTAAACCATCCAGAGACCCACTCAAACACACAGAAAAAATGTCGTTAAAATCCGTACAATCATTTAGGAGGATTTCACTCACAAACACACCAACAGAAGATTGATAAATACATTCAAAGATAGCTAAAAGTCGGTACGTTTGTAGGCCTCACGCCCCCTTTTCTAATAGCCCCAATTTTCTCCATGAGTATAGGCTTGATTTCATATACATATGTACAAATCTCCATATGAAGTTCCAGTACTCTACCATGAATACTTTCAGAGATATGCAGTATAAAATTTCGGTTTATATGGGAGGTGCCACGCCCCCCTTACCAATAGCTCCCATTTTTCTTCATGAGTATGCAATTGATTTCGTATATCTCCATACTAAGTTCCAATACTCTACCATGGACATTTCCAGAGATATGCAGTATGAAAAATTCGGTTTGCATGGGAGATGCAACGCCCCCTTTTACAATAGCTCCAATTTTTCTCTACGAGTATGCGATTGATTTCGTATATCTCCATACCAAGTTCCAGAACTCTACAATGAACACTTCCAGAGATATGCAGTATGAAAAATTCACTTTGTATGGGAGGTGCCACGCCCCCTTTTCCAATAGCTCAAATTTTTCTTCAGGATTATGCGATTGATTTCTTATATCTCCATACTAAACTTCAGAACTCTACCATGAGCACTTCATGAGATATCCAGTATGAACAATTCGGTTTGTATTGGAGGTGCCACGCCCCCTTTTCCAATAGCTCCAATTTTTCTCATAGAGTATGCGATTAATTTCGTATATCTCCATACCAAGTTGCAGAGCTCTACCGTGAACACTTCCAGAGATACGTAGTATGAAAAATTTGGTTTGTATGGGAGGTGCCACGCCTTCTTTTCGAATAGATCCAATTTTTTTTACAAGAGTATGCGATTGATTTCGTATATCTCCATACCAAGTTACAGAACTCTACCGTGAACACTTCCAGAGATACGTAGTATGAAAATTTGGTTTGTATGGGAGGTTCCACGCCCCCTTTCNCAGAGATACGTAGTATGAAAAATTTGGTTTGTATGGGAGGTGCCACGCCTTCTTTTCGAATAGATCCAATTTTTTTTACAAGAGTATGCGATTGATTTCGTATATCTCCATACCAAGTTACAGAACTCTACCGTGAACACTTCCAGAGATACGTAGTATGAAAATTTGGTTTGTATGGGAGGTTCCACGCCCCCTTTCCCAATAGCTCCAATTTTTCTCCAAGAGTATGCGATTGATTTCGTATATCTCCATACCAAGATCCAGAACTCTATCATGAACACTTCCAGAGATATGGAGTTTGAAAAAATTCGGTTTGTATTGGAAGTGCCACGCCTCCTTTATATATAGATTTTTTTTAGCCGTAAACCATCCTGGAACACGTGCGGGGGGTGTCTGAAGTTTCAAAATAATCGGTTCAGCCGTTCTTGAGCTTTGCGAACACTACAAAAACGGCTTTCAAAATATATATTAGTATATATATATTATATATCATTACTATATTTTGGCTGTGTCTGTTGTTTCTGATTGCCGCGAAAAAAACTTGCCTAGCGACGAATTCGCCCCTTGATATGGTGGTTGCTCAAAGCTATTTATATTCGAAATTGCATGAAAATTGGAAACAGGATCCTATAAGCTTATCTAGGCAAAAAGCTACTTACGTACAAAATTTTAATCAAATCGGACCATAGATAAGATTTTTCGAATAGATCGGTCCCTGGTCCACTTCGCGGAAAAAAGGATCCTATATGCTAATCTAGGCAAAAAGCAACCTACGCACCAAATTTTAAGCAAATCGGACCATAAATACGATTTTTTTCGAATAGATCGGACCTTGGTCCACTTCACGGAAAGAAAAGGATCCTAATCTAGGCAAAAAGCTACCTACATACCAAATTTAAGGCAAATCGGACCATAATAAAATTTTTTCGAATAGATCGGTCCCTGGTCCACTTCGCGGAAAAAAGGATCCTATATGCTAATCTATGCAAAAAGCAACCTACGCACCAAATTTTAAGCAAATCGGACCATAAATACGATTTTTTTCGAATAGATCGGACCTTGGTCCACTTCACGGAAAGAAAAGGATCCTAATCTAGGCAAAAAGCTACCTACATACCAAATTTAAGGCAAATCGGACCATAATAAAATTTTTTCGAATAGATCGGTCCCTGGTCCACCTACCGGAAAAAAGTATTTTTTTTTTGCCTAAAACATAAAGCTATTTTTATACAAAATTTCATGAAAGTCGGACCAGCCGTTCGCAAGATTACCTGTTACAAAAAAGGGACTTCTCTTTATATAATTAGTATAGATGATCTAAATTTCACTGTGTGACAAAAAAAATTTATATAGTTTTTTCGAGGTTCACACTTGTTGTAGGTCTATTCAAGCAGTAAAATCTGCATACTCAGAATCTTAAATACACCCTCAAAATCTGGGCTTAAGTTCAAAAACCGCGTTTTTCAAAGGGTGACGCACAGGTATACTTGCTCGTAACTTTATTTCTGTTTACCCGGTCAAAAATACGTATATATGTATGTGATTCAAGATAAGATATTTCGCTGCTTACAACAATGTTAAAATTGATAATTTATCTCAAGAAATGGCAAAGGAATCAGTGATCGGACTTAAATTGTGTGGTAGAATCTGAAAAAATGTGGTAGACTTCAAAAAAATGTGGTAGATCTCAGGTTTTGGATCAAACTTTGTACAAAAATTAAAAAAATCTGCAAGGTTTCACCTAAATTGCAAACATTAGAATCTAAAAGAAAATTAATTTTAGTATAATAAAGTGCAAGATTGAAGTTGATAAAAATTGCGTTGAATTTTGGCAATTTTTTTCCTTGACAGTTTCGAACATATTTTGAAAGATTTCTGCAACCTTGCGGAGTGCTGGCAGCTTTTCTTTTTATCACATCATGATGTAGCGAACAAATGTGGCTCGTTCCAGAAATGCTTCTTGGGATTTGCCGATTTTGACAATTCTCAAGTAAAAGTAAACAACGCTTTAGAAATTTGAAATGCACTGAAATTTGATAATCCTTTCACAAAAATCGCCGGTTTTTATCATTTTCGCTATTAATTCTTTTTATAAATCATATATATATATATATGAATATATAAATAATATTCAGAAAATTTACTCTTTTACAGTTTTTTTTATCCTCCCATTCTGCCTGTTGTTAGTGTTTAGTGTTGGACAATTTTTGCTCTTAAAATTAATAAAATTATGTTGAGCAAAAATAAAACTACTCAAAACGCGAATATGTAGTAGATTTCAGACCTTGTGTGTAGATGTGGTAGATGCTCAAAAAAGTGGCAGATCTACAACAATGTGGTAGAAGTCCGATCACTGAAAGGAATCTTACAGGGTATATGCAAACTTTAAATTTTTAACACATTTTCATTTTAAATTACGACTTGTCCGACTCTTTTGTTTACTAGTATACATACATAGGGTGCCCATCGAATTTTTATTTATTTTTTTATTTCCTGGCCCTAACCCCTAATTTCCTTCCTTTTTATGAGAAATATTATTGCCTATTTTTATAGGGTTTTTAAAAATAATTTAAAGTTCGCGACTTTTCATTTTAGGTCAGAAAATATGATTTTGTAGATTTATCAGTTTGATTGTACTACATATTTTGTAATTGTTGAAATAAGGAATCATCAAAACTTCATAAAAATAAGAAAATAAAATTGTTTGTTATTTGCTCAATGAAAATCCCGACAATCCAAGTATGACAATAGATTATTATACATCGTTTTAAAGGCCTATAAATCCTCTTCTCACAACATGTTCGATCTTTAAAATTTAATGAAAAATAGTCATTCAAAATTGATAAATGTACAAAACCGCGTTTTCTAGCTTAAAATGAAATGAAATGAAAGGTATATTTAAAATTTTTGTTTTTTTAGTTTTTAGAGGTGCTACCACCTGAAATTTTTGCATATAAGGAGAAAATATTTATCATTTAATATAGACTCAATTGACCCAGATTAACCCATGTCACAAACGTGTTGGAATAATGAACCATGTATCGTGGTTCTGTGCGTTATTACCTACTTACTCGTACATGTTAAAAGTCCTCAATATACATACATATTTTAATACGAAATCGAACTTATTTTTAACCGACTTCACAAAAAGGCGAAGGCTATCAATTATCAATCCGTCGGAATATTTTTTTTATGTATTTTACCGCATAACTTTGGACCACGTTAACCGATTTCTATAATTCTTTTTTTAAAGGGAAGGTGTTACCCCACCCATACTAATTTAAATCCGATCATTGGATCATGAAGAAATTAACGATAATCTTACATTTGTATATAAAAATTGAAGGCGGTTTTGTTTTTTGCTTAAAAATTAGTTTTCCATTTATTTACGAATGATGGGGTGAACAGAAATAATTTTGTTTTGCATCGTGCTATTGTCACTTGTACTTTAGTGACTAGTGTTTTTATTACATTCGAGTTATATGTATCAGGATAGCACANTCCTTACACGCGTTGCTGAGATTACCACGGACAAACGCACACTTTTTTTCGGCTTAATTTTTATATATATAGATGTATTAGAACCACAGTTTAATGTTATATTTGATACAAATTAATATTGCTGCCCCGAACGCTCTGCGCATTACCTCTGAATAATAGAGTTACTTAAAATTACATCCCTGGTCCTTGTTCTTTCTGTATCGCATCGTGGTGAATTCACATTTCTCAGAAATTTGACAACAAAACAAAACAAAGTGAGTATTTTATTTGCTAATTTTTGCGATTTCTATTGTTTAATGTAAATTTATGTCTTTTAGGATATGTTAGGCAACGAAGAAGGCGCAAATGGAGTTATTAGTAATGAAGTAGCAGGCATATTTGGAAAATTATGCCGATAAGCAGGATGGAATTTGTGAAAGTAAGTGTCTGGTTGCAGCATATCTATGTATTAACAAGGTATTTAATTAAATGAAATTGCGTTTAATGGAAATGTTATAAATCGAGTGGCGTTATTTAAGATGTGCTCCAAACATTTGGCGGACTTTTTTTCGCCTTCTCAACGTGCTAAGTTACAAGTTAGGATGACTACCACCACGGCCGGTAAGAAGCCCGAAGCAAAGGGCAAACAAACTTCCAGGAAGCTGCCTGCTGTCCCCGAGTCGTAGCTGTAGTTCAGCAAACGTGCTACCATGATCAAGCGTAAACTCTGCTGTGATTGCACTCGGCAAACGTGAAAACTTGGTGCATGCTGAGAAATATCAAGCAAAATATCCGCCGTGAGAATAAGTTGCGCCGCCTGGCAAAGAAACGCGACTTTTGTGATCTGTATCCGCGGTTGCACCAAAAGTGCGTAAAGTTTTACTGTTCCGTTCTCGCCACATTAAACACGGTTTGTTTATCAAATTGAACCATTAATACGCTACGCATTGCCGAACCCTATATCACATGGGGTTATCCAAATCTTAAATCAGTTCGTGAATTGATCTACAAACTTGGAATTGTCAAGCACAACCATCAACGTGTCCTAATCTCCGACAACTTTGTGATCGGACGCAAATTGCGTAAAGAGCATGATATTCATTGCGTTGATTATTTGGCGCACGAAATATTAACTGTTGGATCCCACTTCAAGAAAGCCTCCAATTTCCAGTGGCCATTCAAGCTCAACACCAACCGGTGGCTGACGCAAGAAGAAGAATCACTACGTTGAAAGATGGTTTAAAGAAATTTTTTGCTGTACAAGGTGGAGTATTTTTATTTCAAAAATATATAATAAATAAAAATAGAAAATGTTTTTTTTTAACTTTCTGAAGGTATAAACCGCAAATACACCAAATGGAAAGCAGCTTATATTCGCAATTCCTTGAATAATGTCGAAATTCCATTGCCGTTTCTAAAGGCCATTTCAAAAGGCTCCAATCCACAAATTTAATTATTTGTTTTGGTTTTTCAGCTGATTAATGATGCGCGCAGGGTTGCATTTACCGTCTATGAAAATGTTTCATAATGCGTTCCAAAACTAGCTCCGAGCAACTAAAAGTTGGTTAAGCTTAAGTGAAATAGTTTTTATTAGATATTTATTTCTGGTACTTATTTAAAAAAAAATCTGATCAATATTAATGTATGAAATGAAGTAAATAAAAAGTTACGAATACATTTCTTGAATATTTTGTCATAGAGCCATTATTAAATACAGACATAACTTTGTCAGGCGTTGGTCCTGACGTATATAGAATTAATGCGTTAGAGAGAGATAAAATAGAAGCTCAAAGCGCTAATTTAGGTATACCTGTTACTCGTCTGGCATATACTCGAACTACGAAAATAATGACAATTATAATTTATTTAGATGCATTTTTTAGCTAAATGTTATATCGTCGCCTGAATAAAAGATTGTTACAAGTTACTTTCGGTCACTCACGATTGAAGTTTGGAATGCAATTTCTCAGAAACCCGATTACAGATTTTCTCCAAAGTGTCGGAGAATGCTATGTACTAGTTCACAAGATCCTTAAATTATCTTATTTTTTTAGTTTAGTGTCAACCATTTATGAGTTTAATAAAATTTTGTCGTATACGACATTTGTCAAAAAATTTGCAAACAGCTTTAATTATATGCGCCAAAATGTGATAACAATTTTTTATAAATTAACGATACTTTTTACAACCGATTTACATGATTCAAGTACTTGAAAGCAATTCATGCTCATTCTCTTTTGTGTTTTCTATTTGCCTTTACACGTTTCAATTCTGTTGAATTCAAGTGTTTGGTGCTTTAAATGGGAAGCAACGAAAATGCCAAAACCAAAGCAAGAAAGTTGAAACGACTTGACGGTACAGACGCATGTGTACTCGTCCCTTTTCTTCTCACCCCCTCTCTTCCACATGCGAGCAGAATTGAATTCAATACTTGAACTGTGTAAAAGCATTCTTACTAATCAGCCTAATCGTGAGTTTCGCCCGAACAAAATTTCGCCAACAATTTTTTCATCCACCTGTAGTAAATACTNCTTCCACATGCGAGCAGAATTGAATTCAATACTTGAACTGTGTAAAAGCATTCTTACTAATCAGCCTAATCGTGAGTTTCGCCCGAACAAAATTTCGCCAACAATTTTTTCATCCACCTGTAGTAAATACTCGCAAACGAAAAGTAAAAAAGTGACCCGGTTCTAGAAAATGAAACTCATGATAAGGCTGAATATGTCGGAATCTAAAGAAGAACAGATAACTATATTTGAAATATCTTGATTAGTTCAGTACGAGAGCAATACTAACTTTCTACCAAATAGCCCAAAGCATTTTAGTCAATTAACCAGTCAACAAAAAATCGAAATATCTTACTTTAAAATATATAACTGCATCTATAACTACAAATTGTCAAAATGACGCTTCCGGCAATTTTCCATCCAAGCGACGATATTTGAATGTTACTCGCATAATTTCGAGCCTGTATGTAAATTTTCGGGAAAAAAGTTAAAAAGTATATTCATCTGCTGAAAAGATATTTTCGCAGATTCACAATTTCTTTAAAGTAAATCTATCAGCCCTATCTGCAATTCCATGTGAATATATCTCTCCAGTGCCTAAATAATTGTCACCACATTAAATAGCTGCACAACACCCTAATTGCCGAAAAAGCGTTGCTTGCAAGACTAGTCCTTTATGGGGACCAAATTTGGTGAAAAAAAACAGCTAAGTTTGTTTACTGGATATACTGAGCTTTACAGCTTGAGAGCACTCGCACGACTGTCAATTACTTTTTCATCCTTCTCTTTGTCGTTGTTGGCCGGTGTTGCCATGTCAGTTGACACTATGTTTTATACAATTGTAACCGTGCAAAGGCCGCTAATAAGGTGGCTAGCCAAAGGCAGCACTGACGTAAAGTGATACTGTCGTTATCTTAACTTCGACCCATTTGTGGCACGGGTTAGACTTGATTAATTGAGCCAAAATTTTTCGGAATTACTTTTTCAATAAAGGTAACCATTTTAAGGGATAGCACCCGCAAATTTCCGATTTTCAAAAATAAGGGCCACATATACAAGAACGAAGCCGTGAGCAGTTTTGTTTTTAATTAGCTATACATTTTGAAAATCAATTACAGTTTGGCTGAGACATTCGACTTTGACCAATATGTTCTGCACTTTTTCTAGTACTCAAATTTAAGTGAGATATCACATTCCGGGATAAATTTTATTGATGGTTTGATGGGGTCTGCATATACATATATATTTATATACTAGTGAACAAAATAGCCGGACAAGACGTCATTTAAAATAAAAAAATTTAAACTTTTCGAATATTCTGTAATATTGCCCCACCATTTCTAAAGACAAATTAACCATTTATATATGGTTGTAAACAACGAAATGTTTTCTCTTAAACGGCATATGTAAGTATTTTTCATCGTGCAAACAGAAACAAAGTTACGAGCAAATATATGTTTCAACCTATGAAAAACGCGTTTTTTACCCTTCAGATTTTGAGGGTGTATTCAAAATTCTGAGTACCTGTGCGTATATATTATCTTTGTTTATTTCACTTCAAATCTCACGAAATCATAAATGCAAAAGTATGGTTGACACCAGATCAGCTGTTTAAGTATTTATGACCAAATGGTTAAATCATGTGAATGAATGTGGACAATATTTGTCACTTTACTGCTGTGCGCAAATGTGTGCGAAATTATATGGATCTTTGGCAGCCAAATCGTCTGATCGCAAAACAAATCATTTGTACATCACTATCCAAATGCGCAATTATGGACAAATCTAAATTTGGCATTTTGTGTACAAATGTACAAATCGTGTGATCCCTGCTTAAGAATACGTGTGTTGAGTGTACTGCTCGCACGAGTAAGTTTTGCGCATGATGCAAGGTGGTATCAGTTGTGACAGCTCGATTTGACACTGCCTTAGCTCAGTAGAATGAGAAGAAAAACGGGAAGAAATTAGTCCCCATATGGGGGAAAAATATAAAATTTCACATTTTCTCCCAAACAAAATTTGCTTTTTAATAGTATATAGGCAATGAAATTAAATAAAATAACATAATTCTCATTTTTCGTTGTTTTTTCCGACAGGGTAGGAGTGTGATGTAATGTGGAACGATTTTCCGTCATCCCTTGTCAAGTTTGAAGGGAACTGAAGATGGCAAAACGCCGAAACCGGTTTGTCTCCAAACCAAATTTGACAAGGGATGACGGAAAATCGTTCCACATTACATCAAATAAGATAAAATACTTTTTAAGAAAACAAAATGTGTATACTGAGAAAAAAAAAACATTCAACTATATTAATAGGCAAAGAATAGTTAAAGAAGTAACACTGTTTCACCTAAGGCTGTCAATATGGCGGAATTAGAGCGAGAAGTTGCCAACCGATAACACCTTGTATTATTGCATCATGAGTTTTGCCGACCTTTGGTGTAAACCATGGTACAATTATTAAAGGTATTGTCCTCCCAGGGAGTTTTGCTTCACATCGAAATACGTGCTCCCTTATTTTCATTTTGACGCATTTCAATGTTGATTCTTTTACTCAATTAAATTTTTATAATTAAAAAAAAAAACCTTCGAAATTTATTGAGTAATCAAAATGTTTGTTTTATTTTTATTTACTACTAAACAAGTTCTCTGCAGGAAGGTTTGTTTAAAAAAATGGACATATATGGAGTATGGTGAATAAAAATACCATTACAGTAATCCTTTTAGTGTGGGCAACAATGATCAATCAAATAAGGCAGATTGGAATATGCGCTCTCTGGGAAGACAATACCTGTAATTAGTGTACCATCGTGTAGACCATGAACCAACTAACAAGATCACCCAGCACGGCAACCGTGTATTTGTAATTGTATTTGAGAAAAAATAAAAATAGTTGATGACGTAATTTTTTAATCGGTTCTTTCATTCACACACAGGTTTCATTCCGTGTCATTGATATGGCAGGGAAATAATGACGTCACTGCAAAAAAATATTCATTCGTTCATGGTGAAACCACCTTAAAGAGATTATTTCTGCCCAATTGACTCAGTTTTTTTTTTTTTTTATTAGGACGCCTGCAGCAACTGAGCGATATGTACCTACATATCGTCGTTTAAAATGCAAAACCGCGTATCAGCAAAATGCAAAACCACGTATGCGAGGTTGCATAAATTATTTTTTAGAGAGTAAAAACACTCATATTTCAAAATTGTTATTTTTTTATAAAGAAATCGCATGTCTGGATAGTATATTTCAGGACGAATGGATAAGGATTGAGCCAAGAGCTTGTGTGAGCAAATCCAATTTTTGGCAGCCAATGTCAGTTACGCGGTTTTGCAGAATGACGATACGCGGTTTTGTACTTTAAACGACGATATGTCTTTGGTGTCAAGTATAGAAATGTAAACTCTTTTCAACTTTTGGAATGCTGTTGCGAGCGATACTACTAACATTTATTTTATTAATTCCGTTTAAGGGTTTATCTTCGGGTTTACGCGGGACAATATATTGTATTGTATTGAATAATATATAAATATATATTGACAGTATACTGATGACAATAGCAATACGTGCACACTTTTTCACTAATACGTGCATACTTCTTCAATTGTTTCAATCACTGTCTTGATTATTTTGAAGACAGTGCTTTGACGTTTGCCGCCAATAATTCTGACGTATTGTGCAAGAAAGAAGATAAATCCATAACAAAATAACTACAATAACTGAAGAGACGCTCAAAATTAATTGTTATAACCAGGGAACGGATATTATGGAAATTGCCTTTTTTTCTGCTAAAGAGATAGAGTTTATTCGATTAATAATGTCCATGATTTAGCTAGGGTTACCAGATTTTTGATGTGTATACATCTTTGGTTTCGGTAGGGGTAAAATTTGCGAAGCTGTAACGCATATCCCAGCACAAAATTTCGAAGGGCTTAGCATGTGTATTTCAGCATAAAATTTTTATTTTCATTAGAAGCACCCTGTGTTCGCTTGCCAAATGGTTGCATACATTTAGGCATATGCATAGTAAGAGGAAATGCGCTACAATTGATTATTGCGAAGAAGAGGAGGAATGTCAAATGTTAAAGTAAACAAAAATTGACGCTAGTAAGGAAAATAGGTTTGTAAAGGTATTTTTAATAAAATATTCAGTTAAAATATATTT
>NW_016158039.1:125323-169925 GCF_001687245.7 Rhagoletis zephyria
TAGCCGTCATCGATTCGCCATCAGTTAGCAAGTGGCGAAACGAACGAACTCAATGAGGTACAAAATGGCCTAATATGTGTTGCAAAAAAAAAGTCACCACGGTGACACAGAGAAGAAGTTTAACTTTTCCTCGAGTTGTGTGAATAACAAGCACAACCAATTTGACAGCTAACGAGCTTTGATTGAGATTATATTTATATGTATGTATGTGTATATGTATACACATCAAATTTCATGAGTACCTAGTACTCACTCCTTTTTTATGCGAAAAATCAGTACGTTAGACTTTTCCATGCTAAAAAAATCAGTACTTTTCAGTACATTTTTATTCAAAGCAAAATTATGAATGTAAGTAACAAATAATACTCTAAAACGCCTGAATATAGTTTATAAAAATAAAGGTGTTACTCATTTTAACATGAGTGTACACATCACTGTACACAAAAGCCAATAAATTATGTTATATTTATGCCATTTTTGAATAGAAATAATGAGATAATTTCCATCTTAAGTGTTTAAATAGTCAAGGAATTCTATACATTTCATTTTAAAATACATACTTTCAATTTAAAGTTCACTTTAAAATTTTTTTATTATAAGCCGGTTTCTCTCTTTGCGTCAGGAAGCAAACTTTATACTTAAGATCCTCTCAGTTGCTTCGTTTGAGTGTGGTATTGAAAAAAATACAAAATTACATATTTTTTTAAACTATGGAAACGTACTACTATTTTAGGACTTCATCTGTAAATCCTTAAGGCTTAAATTAATTTTTTCAACAACACAAACACTTTGAAAGACAAAGAATTCGCTAAAAAGAGTATCTAACTCTATGTCTTGTATGCAAAACTCTTTTACAATGCCAGTAAATTTTGAAAAAAGAATAGTAAGTTATAGGCAAAAGCCATTCGAATATTCTAATTTGTTGTTTTTAAACTGAAAGTTATTTTCGAGATAACTAACAACACGCGACAAAAAAACTTCAGCGATATGCCCATAAAACTATTGATCTTTTTGTTGTATTAATTTTTTGGGCATATCAAACACTATCTGAAACATGTCAACTACAATTAATAGTGATTTCGTTTCTTCCAAAAAATGTTGCCCTTCCCCGGTGCAAAATGTGTTTGATGTTACACTCAGCCCTTTAAAAAGGCATGCTTCATGTCCTTGTCCAGCTCACGCATTTCATAATATTGTCGTTTTAAACAACCACCTGGTTTTCAGGGCAACATCTCCCCTGACAAAGCTGCACAGAGTAGAGAATATGCTTTGTTTGCTTTACAAGACTGTGACATTATAAGAAACGAACACACAATTTTCCCACCCTTTGCCTTCAATTTAGAATCGAAAAGAGAAAGGGGCAATCAAAAGGCAACATTTTTTAGTAGAAACGAAATCACCATAAGTTATTTTCTTCTTATTTTTATACCCGAGCGCACTTGTGCACAAGGGTATATTAATTTTGTTCACATAACGGTTGTTTGTAACAGCCAAAACGAATCGAGATAGATATAGACAAATGTATACATAAATGAATGATCAGGATGAAAAAAGAAATCGATTAAGCCATGTCTGTCTGTCCGTCCGTCTGTCCGTCTGTCCGTCCGACCGTGTACACGATAACTCGAGCAAAAATTGAGATATCTCAACGAAATTTGGTATGTAGGTTTCCCTAATCCAAGGTAGGTTGGTATTGAAAATGGGCGAAATCGGACTGTAACCACGCCCACTTCCCATATAACGGTAATTTCCAGAAATACGAAAACTGCGATATTTTAGTAACTACTGAAGATAATTCACTCAAAATTGATATTTAAAATAATTTTTAGACGAAAAATAAGAATATTATACATTTTTGGAAAGTGGGCGTAGCCACGCCCACTTATGGTTACATGTGTATATCTTAGGAACCCCTGCACCAATTTCTTCCAAACTTGGCACAGTTGTTGGCCTTCGTACAGCATACCAAATGGCCGAAAATTTTTAAAATCGGACAATAACCACGGCCACATCCCACATAACGGTAATTTGCGGAAATACCTAAACTGCGATATTTTAGTAACTACTGAAGATTATTCTCTCAAAATTGATATTTATAACAATTTTTAGACGGAAAATAAGAATATTATAAATTTTTGGAAAATGGGCGTAGCCACGCCCACTTATGGTTACATGTGTATATCTTAGGAACCGCTGCACCAATTTCTTCCAAACTTGGCACAGTTGTTGGCCTTGGTACAGCATACAAAATCGGCGAAAATTTTTAAAATTGGACGATAACCACGCACACATCCCATATAACGGTAATTTAGAGAAATACAAAATCTTCGATAAATCAGTAAATATTGAAGCTAATTTATTCAAAATTGATGCTTGCAACAATTCTTTACCAAGAAATACGTTTATGGTAAAATTTTGGAAAATGTGCGTGGCACCGCCCACTTATGATCACATATATGTATATCGGTAACCGTTCTACCCAATTTGTACCAAACTCGGTGTGGTTATTGTGCTTGCCATATGAAAGCAAAGCGTTGAAAATTATTGAAATCGGACTAAAATTACGGTCGCTTTTCATATAACGGTAAATTTCAGAAATGCTTGAAACTTCAATATTTCGAAATTGAAGGACGCTAATTTACTCAAAATTGATACACCCCGGCTTACCATCTAGCGGCATGAACGAAAGACACAAGATCACGCCTTAAGGAAAGAAAGAAAAAAGTTATTTTCTAGCTGTTGAAATCTCGACGCCATCTTTGTTGTAAGAAGTAAACAACGAAGAGAACAAAAAAAACGCGTAATTGTTGAACGCATGAATAATCATTTTTATTATGCAAATTCTCCTATAAATCATGTCGTTGTGTTAAATTATTCTTTACCTTATGTGTGCACACGTTGTCACAAGCGAAAATTAAGAAAATTGCAGTAAAAAGCCACCACCAATATGTAAACAACGAACAAATGTAAACAAACGGCTTATGTCAAAATCGCCCTACTTTTTTCATAAGTGCGATTATAACGGGCCACTCTTCTGCTGTCGTGATCTTGTCTTTTTGGTTCATGATCTAGCGGTAGGTTTCGGAAAGGTGAAAAAACATATATGGGCATTTCCATGGTGGCGCACGTGACAGTCGTACGATTTCAACGTGCAGAAAAGTAGAGACTAATTTAAATTTCCTCTCCCTTAATTTGATTTTTGGATAGCTCTTTAGAAGCGCTACATAAAGTGCGAAATAAGGATCTGTAAAGAAAAAGGGTTCAAAGATACAAACAAACCAACATCGGTTCGTCACGTGACATAAAATAGAAGTGGTTTTCCGCTGCACCTATACAAATGTGAAAATCTGCGAATAATGTATGAATTTTTTAATGTAACTTATTACAGTTTAATCTGTTTGCCTTGTGTTATGCTAGCCTTATATTTGCCTTGAAAAAACTTGTTAGATTTTTTTATACAATATATAATAAGGTACGAAACGTGACGTTCGTAACGTGACATATCGTATACTGCTGAAGAAATTCCTTACACCACTTTGAGTTTAACTTAAGTTAAGTTAAGTTTAAGTTAAGTTAACAGGAATTCCTGTTAAAGGAAAAACGCAACATAATTTTTTATTCAGAACATTTTAATGGATATACGTATCTAAATAACGATAAATTCCAAAAAATAGGAAAGAAAATCTTAATACTAAAATACATTTATTTTCGAAGAAAATGCCGTTTGAAATTTTCGCTGCTTGATAGCCAATGAAGTTGACGTATTCCAGGTATATTTGGGACTTTTTTCCACTTCTCAGCTAATGTTAAAGACATTTCTTCTTCTTTGCTCTGAAGATATGTATGCCAATTGGACACCTTCAATGTGGTTTCGAGCACATTCAAAAAAAGATTTAGCATCGTCTAATACTAAATTTTTTGCTTTAGTCAACTGCCAAACCTTTCTCTTAATAACAGCTCCCACTCCATCGACTGGACCTTTGCCGTGTGAAGTGGCAAAAAAGTTCCATTCGATATTTTTCAAATTTAATTCAACTAAAAATTCGCATAAACTGCTTGCTATAAATTTATTTTTGAACTGGCAACTGCTTCCGGCTGAGAATACGAAGACATTTCTAAAATTTCCATACTGGTTTTGTATTTGTATTTGTATGGGGTACGTAACGTGACAAACTTTGAGACACCAAAAAAATATTATTTAAAAGAAATTAATTCACTTAAATCTTTTTTTTCAACTCTACGTTCTAAACTTACTTTGCGTTCTTGTTTTCAACCACTTCCACCGGTCAATACAGAAGTAAGAATAAAAAATTACTTTTCAATGGCTCGAACGTGACATTAGAATATCAATGAATGTAAAGTAAAAATTACCGTTAACTGAGCTTTGTTTACTCTCTTTGCCTTTTTCTCAAATAAAGTGTGAGTGTGCAAGAGATTTAGTGGTATGAGTGAAATCGGAACAACTCTTTTTCAAAATAATTATTAAGGAGAAAATTCAATAAAAATAGAGAAATAGTAAGAAAGAGCTACGCTAAAATTTCCCACAATTTGTATTACCGCTGTAACTTAGCAACACTGTAAACTCTTTCGAATAATGACAATTGGATATTTTCTTTTTTATAATATAAAATAAAAACTTTATTTTACAAACATTTTATTTTTCGTTCGCGGTAGACCTTCCGGTGGGAATGCCCATATTTAATATTTGCGCCGGGTATTTAATGTTCGGCTCCGCCCGAACTTAGACTTTCTTACTTGTTTACAGTACATTTTAAGGGAGTTCCAACGTTATGTAAAAACCTGAAGAAAATCCTAAAGTATTTTGTTTGAATTGCAAATTCAGTACAAATCAGTACAAATTTTTAAAAATCAGGACATAAGCGTACTGATTAAAGAAATGAATAAAATCAGTACAAGAGTTGAAAAATCAGTATTGTACTAATAAAATCAGTTCATCTGGCAACCGTAGATTAAGCTTTCCCTGATTCCATATATATACATTTAATGTTGCGTTTNTAAAGTATTTTGTTTGAATTGCAAATTCAGTACAAATCAGTACAAATTTTTAAAAATCAGGACATAAGCGTACTGATTAAAGAAATGAATAAAATCAGTACAAGAGTTGAAAAATCAGTATTGTACTAATAAAATCAGTTCATCTGGCAACCGTAGATTAAGCTTTCCCTGATTCCATATATATACATTTAATGTTGCGTTTCTTTTTTGCCTTTTTTAAGATATTTGCCTTTTTTGCCTTTTCTACCTTTAATTGTAAAAGGCGCGGAAAAAGCCCTCATTCCTGATAATATGAAAGTTTTAAACGTTTCATATTTAACGTCGAGCACACGTTTAGTACATTCAAGGCTTTAATTCGCGAAAATCGAATGAAAATTCTGCCAGAAAACTTCAAAATGCATCTTGCGGTTCAATGTTACTACACCAATAGATATTAAAGTTTTGTGAGTTAAAATTTTGAAAGGAAAAAATAGTCAAAGATTCAAAGTACGAATTTTTCATATAATGAAACTAGTTTTTCTCCTTTTACTTGTAAAATTAACATTTCTAAAATAAATGTATTGTTTGATTATTTTCCGGGTTTTTGTTATTTTTTAGTGCCTCATATTGCCTTTTTGCGATTTCCAATGCCTTTTCCTGCCTATTTCGCTATTTTATTTTGCCTTTTCTAGCCTATTTCGTTATTTTATATTGCCTTTTTATAGGTTTTTAGCAGGGTGCGAATGAATTCGCTCGCGCACGCTCAAAAATACGATCTTCTCGTGTTAGCTCGTTTTGCGATTGTATTTTACCGCGATACAAACTTGAGAAAACGAGCGCTAGAGAAAACATGGCCTACGTTTTCGTTCGTAAGAGATCGTATGCATAGAGTTAATGTAAGTTACGAATAGTGTCCTTTATTGGATATTAGATTACAGTTATAGCGATATGACTCGCCTGTTCCACGTCGGATTAACAATTGAGTTTTTCAACCACTTGCTCTACCAGACTACGATAAAACTGTTAGAACTGAAATGTTATTGTAGAAGCGAATCAGGTGCATAGAGGATTGCGTTTTGATGTTATTGTAGGCGTCAGTGCATTCTTATGAAAAAACACCAATGCGTTTTCCCGCGCGTTTTATAACAAAGCAACATTTACCAGTCAAAAGCGTTGATACGCTGTTGCTAAGCGCTTGCTTTTGCTTAAACTTGTTTTTCATGCGGAATGATGATAATGACGATGGGTACATATGTATGTAAGTAGATGTATGCATGTGACGTGATTATTAACTAAACCCAGCACACAAAACAGGAGGAGCAACTCCTTTTAATAGCATGTCGCTGCCCATTACGCTAACTATCCTCCATCTCAAGTTCAAAACATCCTCGGTTTGGTCAAGTACTTCGCTCCGCTCCTTACTTCGTAAATTCGATTGGCAGTGAAGGTGGTACTAATGCAGTGGTTTGATACAAAATTTACAAAATTTTAACTTAAGTTGTATTGGCATAATTGCATTTACTTAATTGCTAGAAAAAGTACTGACATGTTGTTATTGAATACGAATTTAGTACTGAATAAATTATCGCAATACGTTTTTATGTTAAGGAAGTATTTCATTATCTAGATTACTACTAATTAACATGTATTTTTTAAATAGTGCGATAATTCAAAACATTAGCAAGTGGATTTTCACGTTGATTCGTTGCGGTGTATTTTTCAACTTAGTCGTCTTACAGAAAAGGAAAACAAAATCTATTTTTAACGGAGATTGCTCTTATGGATCTTTCTGCCATCTATAAAACCAGGGACGTGAACCGGGTTTGAACCGGAAAACCGCTTTTTTCTATTAATTAACTGAACCATTAACCGAACCGAAATTTTCCACAAATGTTTGATCCGAACCGAAAACCGAACCACTTTCTGTAAAGGTTTAAAGGTTCGTTTCAATCAATTTTCAATAGATAAATGCATCCGCTTTTTTTCTTTTTGTTAAACATGGTAATACCTACCATGTTTGTTTACCATGTGACAATATCAAATGTAAAGGCAACCCATCTCATTTGACAGACACTTGACCCTTAACCTTGCGCGTTATTTTTTTTGTTTTTCGAACCGTTGAACCGAACCGAAACCCCGGTTCAAAGACCAAAAAAACCGCTTTGACGAACCAATCCAAAAGTGCAAAAACGTTTCGAGCCGCTGAATCAAACTGACCAAATTTTTTATCCGGTTCACGTCCCTGATTAAAACTGTAGTGCCAAGGTCCTTATCGATAACCTTTTCAACAAAAACCTTGTCAAACTTATTCCCCAATCTTTTATTTCGCCTTAAAAAAACCTTTTCTCCTGGAGTATAAGTTTTTAATATTTTGTTTCTATTACTTTTCAATAAAGTTATTTCCTGAGTGTCGACTAGCTTTTTATTTATATCGCTTAATTTTTCCACTGCAAAATTGTGAAATACATCAGTCGGTCTGGCTTGAATTACAGAATGTATGCTACAATTATATTTGTACGTCGCTAATAACACCAAATCGATAGTTTCTTCTATTTTTTTGCTGCTCTTTTATGCAACGCGATATTTCTAATAATGTGGAGTGGAACCTCTCCACTTGGCCATTGCTCTCAGTGTGCATAGTTGGTATAAAATATTGGGCTATTGAAAAATTATCCTTTAACAAGGCCTTAATTGTATTTGATTGAAATGCTTTTTCGTTGTCTGAAACGACGGTCTTAGTGTTATTGAATACTATTAAGATTCTAATAAAGCATACTTTATATCGATTGTTGATCTTGATGTAATCGGCTTTACGACAGCGAATTTAGAGAATTTGTCTACGCATGTCAGAAAAAGTTGTTTTCCGGCTATAAAAATGTCCAAGTGAAGGATTTCTCCTGGTAAGTGTGGAATTAGAGTCTTACCAATCCCAGGATCAGGCGGTTTTCGTTGATACTTGTTTTCTAAGCATATCTTGCAGTTGGCAGTCATTGTTTTTAACATCTTTTTTATGTTTGATGAGCTCGATTGTGCTCTGTTGCTATAGTTTCCATCTGATCGTCCTTATTAATTAAGTCAATGACCAAAGTTTCAGTATGGACAAATTTAATGCCAGAAAATGCGGATATGAACGGATTTTGTATTTCAGCCAAAGTTGGGAGGTCGCAATGTATCGCGTTAGTTACCTTGCTATTTATGATACTCTGGAGGTACTGTATCAAGTTTCCAACAGAATTAAAAGAGATTGTATGGCGAATTAGCTTTTGGAAAAGAATTTTAGTGGATTTACTAAATGAATTAGACTTCGATAGTATTATTTGGTTTTTAAATTGGTTTACCGGGGAGTTGGCGGTTTTAATTGTACCACTTAACAATATTTCACTGTGCACAGTTTCATCAGATGAAACCGCCTCATTTAAATTCTTGGAAAACTGTCTTGACAGTGCATCTGCTACCTTGTTATCTTTTCCAGGTTTAAAATGAAAAGTTGGAGAAAATTCTTCGACAAAGGAGCGCCATTTCTTCATTTTTGCATTCGGATGTTTCTCCGACATCGCATCACAGGAAGTATCCGTGTTAAGCTCAAACGGTTTATTGTAATCGGAATATTGTAAAAGAACGTCTTCAGAGGCAAAAATCTGTTTTATCCTTTCAAACGCTCGTAGTGCTTCTGGGTCGAAATTTATTTCCAAGTTTTTCGAATTTTTCGTACCCCCTTGTCCATTTTTACCTCTAAGGTAAACAGTTAAAGGTTTTGCAATGGCAGCGTAATCCTTTACAAAACGTCTGTAAAATCCGGATAAGCGTAGAAACGAACGTAGCGCTCGTAGAGTTTTAGGGGTTTCGTGGTTTAGAATGTCATGAATCTTATTCGGGCAAGTTTTAGTTCCTTTATCAGAGACTTGAAATCCTAAAAATTCGACTTCAGTCTTAAAAAACTTTGACATCTCGGCTGACACTCTCATACCTGCCTACTCAAGTTTCTGAAGGATACTGTCGATGTGTTCTAAGTGCGACTGTTCGTCTGGCGAATATATAATTATGTCATCGACATAAACATGACAATACTTTCCTATCACTTCATGCAAAATGTCGTCGATGGTCCTTTGAAAAATACCAGGGGCATTCCGCAAGCCAAAAGGCAACCGGCAAAACTCATACTTTCCATTACTTATATTAAACGCGGTTTTCTGCCTATCTTCTTCGCACATTATAATCTGATGGAACCCCGATTTTAGATCTAATGTCGTAAAAAATTTCGAATTCCCTAAGTTAGCCAGAATTACCGATGTATCCAGTATAGGATATCGATCCGGAATTGTTCTTTTGTTTATTTTCCTAAAGTCGATTACGATCCTTAATTTCGATTTGCCTTTTTTCGATACCACATGTACTGGGAAATTGTAGGGCGAACACGATTCTCTAATGATACTGTCTTTTAGAAGAGTTTTGATCGCGTTATTTATGAATGGCGCTACAGAAATTGGATACGGGTAACTTTTACTGTAAATTGGCTCATTTGTATTTGTTCGAATTTTGGCTTTTACGGTCGTATTGTACGGTAATGATCTATTTGGGTCAGCAAAGGCATTGAAGTTCTTATTAATAATCTCACGGAACTGGGTTTGATACGATAGAGGAACAGATTCATCTTCAATAGCAATCATGTTAACTTCATCACAGGAAAGAAATTGTAATTTAACTTTACCATTGCGGCAAAATAAATACTCTTTAGCGGTGTCAAGTTTAGCATCAATTCGCCTCAGAAAATCATACCCTATTATGCCATCGAACGTACTTAGATTTGGAAGTAAGTAAAACGTTGAGGTTTTGTCTAAAATATTAATTAAGCATTTTTTACTAATAACATTTTTTCCATTGATTGATTTCAACTTAATATATTTTTCCAGAGGCCTAATTCCTTCAAGAAACGAAAAATCTTTTATATAATTTTTCGATGTGCCAGTGTCGATAAGAATTCGGAGCTCCTGACCGTTTTTGCTTTTTTTGGTAATAAACAGCAGGAGCGACGTTAGTTTAAAAAGTTAACTTCATCATATTCTGCAATGGCAATCGTATCATTATAATTATCGTGATCGTCATCAAAAACACAATTATTACCATGTTCATTTTCATTTCGATTTCTTGAAGATTATCAATGAAATCTGGGCATTCTTCTTCATTTCGAAAACCTCCTGTTTCATTTGGCATATGGTTCACCTTTTGCATTTTATGGAAAGGTGAACGATCTGAATGTGGTTGGTTGTGAGGACGTTTAAACGTCACTGGTAAATTAGGCGTTGAATGCTGAGGCTTACCGCTATGAGGATGATGTAAATGTTTATGTTGGTGTGATGTGGGATTTTGGATATTAGCCCGCTGCTAATGGAGATTTATTGCGTTCTATTGATTGGTACTGAGATGTTGTTGGTGTTGGCTTATTAATTTGTAGTGCGCTACCTACGGCAAAAGCTTCCGCAAACTCGACACGCCTATGGTTGGTTTGAAGTTCTTGAGCAATTGCAAGGGCAGTAGGCAAGTATTTGGGTCTAGCAGAGAAGAGTGTATCGCACAATGGGCGACGAAGCCCTGATATAAAATCGCGTAAAGCGTTTTCTCTAGCGCGTTCGTTTAAGGCTGCCGCGATATTATCACTTCCGCTATGACTCATGGTTTGCTTATTTATTATAAGCGACAGTTGCTTTTCCACCTTGTTATAAAAGTCGGAAATAGATGAGTTACCCTGTCTCAGAATGCTAAGCTCACGTACAATGGTCTCTTGTCTGAATATTCTTGGTCTAGCCAATTCATAATTGCCCTAAAATTTAGTACAGTGTTAAACGATGCTAAGGTTGAATTAGCAGATTCAATAATTTTATTTCTGAATATACCCATGGCTACGTAATACCTCTCTGATCCCTCCATGTAATAGTTCATGGCGAACATCGCTGCACTTCGCCACGCCGGGTAAGAGGTAGAATCCCTCTTAAATTCTGGCAGAGACTTGATTAAATCGAGGCTTGCATTATTTTCTGTAATGGACGGATTTATTGAAACAGGCAAATAAGATTCAACACTAGGCGGTTGAAGGCGACTAATTGCTAAAGTTAAGCTACTCAACTGTGCAGCCAGCTCCTGTTTGGTAGTCTCACTTGTCTGATTGATAATTGCTATAATTTTTTCTCTACTCAAACTCATTTTTCCAAGACAAAAGGCTTTATTTTTTAGAAAAGGCGTGTGTCCAACAAAAACAACAATGGCTTTTTAGAGAAACCCACTTGAAAAGCCTAACGGTAAGTCCCACTCCTGCGTCTTAAATGCGCATTTACACCACAAAGAAGTCAATTATATTTATGTTTTTTATTAAAAACATATTTTCTTAATATATTTAATAGTTGCTTACGCTATTTCTGAGTAGACAGATAGAATCCACAAAAAATCTTCAAAATCCTGCAAAATAACGTAGTCTGCACCTTATTAAGTAATGTCACTTATTTAGGATATTTTAACATAAGAAAGTATTGAAAAATATTTTTTTACCAAAATCACTAACCTTTTTTTAAACTGCACTCACACAAATACGAAAATACACGGTCGGTTTTACTTTTTCCAAAGGACCTTTTTAAAGGTATTTTAATTTTGAAAGAAACGAATTTAATATTTAAGTTAACTTAATACAACGTTTTTAGAAAACACGTTTAGTAGGAATTCATCCTTAATTTATCTTTTCATAATTTTTTAGAACACTTTTTTCACAGGTATTTGTGAAAAATTTTATTTAATATTATCAAGTCCTCTTTCCTTGAGAAACTCATAACATTTTTTTTTATTTTTTTCATTGATTTTATCCACTTGAAAATATTTAAAAAAAATCACTTACAGTTTCCTTTTTAATTAACTTAGAGTAAGCCTAGTCAGCTTATTAGGGATCCTCAGGTCCTTTTTCTTAAAGCCTTTGAGTTGGGCGCCAGTTACGAATAGTGTCCTTTATTGGATATCAGATTACAATTATAGCGATATGACTCGCCTGTTCCACGTCAGATTAACAATTGAGTTTTTCAACCACTTGCTCTAGTACCAGACTTCGATATAACTGTTAGAACTGAAATGTTATTGTAGAAGCGAGTCAGGTGCATAGAGGATTGCGTTTTGATGTTATTGTAGGCGTCAGTGCATTCTTATGGAAAAACACCAATGCGTTTTCCCGCGCGTTTTATAACAAAGCAACATTTACCAGTCGAAAGCGTTGATACGCTGTTGCTAAGCGCTTGCTCTTGCTTAAACTTGTTTTTCATGCGGTAATGATGATAATGACGATGGGTACATATGTATGTAGATGTATGCATGTGACGTGATTATTAACTAAACCCAGCACACAAAACAGGAGGAGCAACTCCTTTTAATAGCATGGCGCTGCCCATTACGCTAACTTGTATACACATTGTAAACGAACGAGCGTATGAAGGCGATTGTCCATGGCAAGAGCGCTGGTGCAGAAAATCATTGCGCGCAATCTCTCGCCAACGAAAACGTAGGCAATGCTTTCGCTAGAGCCTGATATACAGTTCAATGCGAGCGTGAGCGTGAGCTTTTTCATGAAAAGATAGAGAATTAAAATATATTTCAGAATTATAGAATAAAAACTAATTTAAAATGCATAATATGCATTTTTTTCGAGCTCACACTCAACTGTGTGCGGACGCAAAGCATTCGCATGTGAACGGCAAGTTTTGACAGATGTGTGTGAGCGTCCATAAGAATACAAATGGAATTCTTTGTAAGTATTTAACGCGGTAAAATTCAATCGCAAAATGAGCTAATATGAGAATATCGTATTTTTAATCGTTCGTAGAGCGTGGGTAAAAAAATCTTTGAATTTAGTATATTTTGATACGACAAGGCAGGTTACTCGCTTTTTTGATATAAAAATGAGCAAAGTATCGAATATTAACAAGACAAAACTTGTTACATACATATAATAAGGACACAATTTTTTTTAAGTGCCTTTTGTGCAAAAAACAACTTAAAAGATACATATTAGGAAACATTAAAAGACATTACAAGACCACACACAAACAGTGTTGTGTTCGAATGGTAACTGTGAAAAACATTCCGTTTCGACTTTTCGATAACGAGCTTTATTTTAAGCAATTAATTGGCCCAATGAAAATCAATTTAATTTACAATTAAATGCAAAAAATATTCTTATATGGATACATATACATATATTTATAAACTATCTAATGTGTGGGTTTCTTTAGCTACACGCGTGAGAGTTTACGGGCAGAAGCATTTGTATGAATCTTCCATTGTACATCCAGTATCGGTCATATCTATAGCACGCCATTTCAAAGTGATATTGTGTGCCACTTATGTTTATTTATTTATTTTTAAGAATTTTCAATTAATATACAGTTCATTCTCAGACAAACCCCATATAAACCCAAGTGTAACAATTTGTAGAAAACTACAAAAAAGTGCAACAAATTTTCACCTAAATTTCAAACTTTTTTCTCGGAAGTGTAAGAATTTTTTTGAGTACACAAGTGCGTGAGTGTGAGTGTGCAAGTTTCAAGTGGCTAAAAGTTACCGTTGATTTTTTAGAATTTTTTTCGCCAAAGGTGTTGCGGATTTCTTCCATATTCAAATAAATTGAGTTTATTCATTATATGGAAGCCAATGCGACAAAAAAAAAATCTATAAAATAAACTGTAATTCGTAGCCACTTCAAATTTGCACATTATCAGTTTAAAATTGAAGGGGCTCGAAAACTGTGTTCTCAAAAAATGCTAACACTTCCGAGAAAAAAATGTTAAATTTATGTGAAAATTTGTTGCACTTTTTAGTAGCTTTCTACAAATTATTAAGCTTGGGTTTGTATCGGGTTTTTCTGAGAATGAACTATATTTTAATTGAAAATTCTTAAAAATTAATAAATAAACATAAGTGGCACACAATATCACTTTGAAATGGCGTGATATAGATATGACCGATACTGTAAGCGGGAGATACATATGTATACGTTTCCATAAACAAGCAGAATGCAGCAATGTATTAAGTTTCTGGGTATTAGGGTACAAGTTCATAAATGCAGCGATGTGTACAAATTCTGAAGCAATGCATTTAATAATTCAGTAAAAAAAAACTCTACGATAAACGAAAATCTTAATTTCTGCCTGTCTCGCATGTACACCAGTGCCCGCCAAGCACTTTCCTGGGAAACGAACTATATTCGGCCTTTCACATGTACACAATCGGCTTCTTATAGCCCGAACACAATGAAAACGACGAGCTACAAACCACAGCTGTCAAATTATTTTAACACGTACTCTTATGTAGATAATTATTTTGGCGACGACCGGGCTACGCGACGGCTGTGGTTGTGGCCAGATTAGATCTATTTCTATTTTTCTGGCGACAGATAAGGTTCTTCCTCTTCTTTTATGTCAAACTCATACAAATTCATGATGTCGCTGCCGCGTTCAAAGAAATCATGTCGCCATCGACAAAGCGCTTAGATAATAAAGATGACAAATTGGAAGCTGTGGTCGGTAGCTCGTCGTTTTCAATGTGTTCAGAACTTTACACGTACACAATCCGAACGTCAACAGAAAGAGTAGAAGAGCAACAAATTTTATTTAGTTGCATGCAAGCAATAGGCGAAGCAGTTTGATGACGCATTATTGTTGAATAAAGTAGGTACACTGAGCAGAATGAATGAATATTCATTCAAAAATTTTATAGCACAATTTTTCGTACACACACCCCTAGAAATAGGTACATATGTGCATGGTACCAAGTCGTGCTTTTTCTTCATATTAAAAGAACTTTGTGAATTATGTATTTTTTTTTTAATACCAGACTAGTCCTCAATTGTTATTTATCTTTTGGTTTAATCGTTAATTTAAATTGTTCTTAAATGTCAAGTTTTACCTAATTTTAAAATAAATATATATTAGATATATATATTTTTATTTAATTTTTACTTAAAATCAACGAAATTTTCTTTTAATATTCAGAGTGTACGAAGCACGTTATCTTTTTTGCTCAGAAATCCACACTTAAATTATAAAAAAATAATAATAATTTTGTACAATACATACAAAATTTTACCAACTTCTTCCTTTCTTAGGGCCGTTAACTTTCATTATATGTTTCTATGTTGTTTAGATGTAAAAAATAGCGCACAATGAAAAAAACGGCAAAAAACATGCCAAAGTTTTTATAATAAGTAATACAACACAGAAATTGTTTTCCGTGCATTACCACCAACACATTCTCATTTTTTGTTTCATAACTAATACATTCTCATTTTAAGACTTTTCGGGCACTGATGTACACTCGCCAAAACAGTAACAGGTAATGAACTACGTACTAGCAAACAGAATGAAGGCCTTTTTCACACAAAGTGGTTAATCTTATACAAAGTGGTTAGTATTGTACAAATTTGTATACCCAAGTTTCTTTCAAGAAATTAAATTCAGTCTAGTTTACAAGCACGACAATAGAATATAAAGATTTTTTTTCAGCGCAGGATTAGACAAGTTACGGATTTCGCTAATTAAAGGTTCTTAAAGTATGAAATGTTAAATACATACATACATTTCGTCACCTGAAATGCAAAAGGACGTAACAACATCGTAAATGAAATGGAAAAAGTCGTGACTAATATTTTAATATGTGGGGAGTTGTAATTCGATGAAATCCATCATATATACCATTTTCCGGTCAAACGAAACCTTTTTCAACCCAAAGGAAGCCTTTTTCAAATCAACTGAAACCATTTTTAAATCAAATGAAACCTTTACAATTCAAATCAAACCTTTGTCAAGTCAAATAAAACCATTTTCAAATCAAAAGAAACTTTTTTCAAGTCAAATAGAACCATATTTAATTTGTATGATATCCTCCATTTACAGTGTTTTTAGAGCTGTACTAACTAACTGCCCCACTGTACTCATATCGTTCTTTTCCATTGCTATTTACCAGGCACGGGCAGAGAGCAGGGTTGCCAACTTGGCTCAAACCGTGCCATTTCTAGCCCTATTTTACATCAAATGACCCTTAATTTTTCAATTTGACACAAAGTGCCAAAATGGCACTTTTCAAAAATAGTAATATTGCCATGCATTTTTGTGAAATTCTTTGCGTGTACTTCTTTTTCTCAACTAAAGTTTTCTAATTTCTAAAGATTATTCAACTGGTTTATTTTATTTTGGCATTGCACTTTTGTTTTAGAAATGTAGTTCTTATTTGATTGCTAAATGGGAACGATTAAAAAGGATGGCTCCTTTTTTGGCACATTTTGGCACTTTTTTATCCTCAATATGGCACCTCATACCTATGGATAGTTGGCAGCCCTGGCAGAGAGTGAGCAGGCATTTAAAGAGCGTAAAAATCGGTTATACGTATACAAGCGAGAGCGTAACGATGATGACGCGACATCATGAAAATTACCCAATGGGAAAAAGAGCAATGCGTTACATGCGGGATAAATAATGTAATGCACTTCTTTTGGGTTTAAGATTCTATTACTGATTATCATGTAATCAGTATTCTAATGTATCCTCCCAAAAAAACTCATATTAAATTGCATAAATTCTCCGAATACTAGGTGATGCAAAATTAAATCTCCAACTTTTCTTAGGACATCGCCCTGGGGAAAAGTGCATTTTCGAACGTGAAAGCGGCGGTTTTACTGATTATTTTTTCGACTACCATACATTACTTTTTCCCAATGCGGAACTAGGCACACTACCTCTTGCTCACTTTTAGCTCACGCTTGTTTGTGGTAGTGCCCCTCCCTGATATTTACCAATTAGTTTTTTTAAGCAACAACTATTTACAATTTACAACTTCTCTTTTAAAATTCTCTGGAACCAGTCCCTGCTACCTGTAGCTCGTTTCTGTAACTCTTCTCTACCGATTATTTCTCTACTGGTAGAGAATATACGTCATTCTCTACTACTCATTAGCAGTAGAGAACAAGGCGGCGAATTCATATATGAATTTACCTTCGTAGAGAATTGTTACAGAAACGAGCTACTGTACTCACTTTTTTCTACTTCAATTACATCCTCATTTTATGGTGCCTACACTCACCGACGTAAACGTACGTTAACGTGTCAGCTAACACGATTAAACTTATGAGAACGCCATGTACATGAAAACTCACCATCGCGAACGTGCGACGGTTACGCGAGACGCGTACTGCTTATCTCTCTTTCTATCAACAGTAAATTTTATTTAATTTGTGATTGTTTTATTAATAGCTGTCCCTTTAAAAGGCTGCATGGTAAATAGCAGTAAAAAAGAGCGAAATAAATACAGTGGGGCAGGTAACATAGTAAACATTTAAAAACACAATAACTTTTGGGTAGTAAAAGCGATGTATAAAAACCATAAATTGACGATATCATACAAATTAAATATGGTTTTATTTGACTTGAAAAAGGTTTCATTTGAATTGTAAAGGTTTCATTTGATTTAAAAATGGTTTCAGTTGATTTGAAAAATGTTTCCTTTGGGTTGAAAAAGGTTTCATTTGAATTGTAAAGGTTTCATTTGATTTAAAAATGGTTTCAGTTGATTTGAAAAATGTTTCCTTTGGGTTGAAAAAGGTTTCATTTGAATTGTAAAGGTTTCATTTGATTTAAAAATGGTTTCAGTTGATTTGAAAAATGTTTCCTTTGGGTTGAAAAAGGTTTCATTTGACCGGAAAATGCNTATATAGGTGGCAACAACGCGCTGAAATTACGAATAAAAATATTCAACGGCGAAGCGTGGTGTCACTCTCGTGAAAACTGANAAAAAGGTTTCATTTGAATTGTAAAGGTTTCATTTGATTTAAAAATGGTTTCAGTTGATTTGAAAAATGTTTCCTTTGGGTTGAAAAAGGTTTCATTTGACCGGAAAATGCTATAAATCAAAAAGTGAATTCTGAATTTTTTATTAGTTATGACTTTTTGCATTTCAACGATGATATTTGTCTTTTTGCATTTCAGGTGACGATATGTAGATACAGGCAATTTTTTCACACAAAGTGGTTATTCTGCAAACATACAATCTTCCATACATACATAAATAAATAATTTATCCTCCAGACGAACGCTCGCGATCGTTCAAAAACTCAATCTTTACAATACGAGCACAGTATAGACCATAGATGGGCACACCAATACAGTCTCATTTTGTCATGGTATTCGTGAATCGCGCTGAGTAACAGTTGCCACTTTTCTATATTGTACAAAAGTGCGTCGTTTTTTGCGCGTGTTAGAAAACGCTCTTACAAATTTATATTTAATTTGTATTATGAACATGAAACGAAAATAATAAAATATAATAAAAAAATAATGAAGAAATAATTTCAAATAATGAATTATGAAATTAATTTTTATAAGTACATATGTACGTGCATGAAAAGTTTTTTAATTTAATTTCATTAAACTAATGTTTTAAAAAATGATAGTTTATTCAACAACAAAATTCACGAATTTAAAATTTCTAAACTTTGTAAAAAACTCAGTATTCAATAAAGTATACTAAATATATTAAATTGCCGTATCGTACATACATATATACATAAAACCCATTACAAAAAACTTTAAATTGGTTTACACAGTTCTTCAGTTTGACTTTTTTACCATGACAAATAATGTCGCCTTATATTAAAAGAACGATTCCAAGTAGTCGTATTACCACATAACAAGCATTGGGCATTATTGCCTTTTCTTAAAACCGAAAATTGTAATTGGCACTCATACGCAGCCATTTTGGGCATTGTTACATATATAGGTGGCAACAGCGCGCTGAAATTACGAATAAAAATATTCAACGGCGAAGCGTGGTGTCACTCTCGTGAAAACTGAAAGCAGGGCTCGAATCGTAACATACGTTATCGTATTACTCGTCACGTAAAAATACATTTTTCGCATTATGACACACGTGAACGTACACTTTGTCCCATTCAGTATATACTGCCTGACGTATCACGTAATTTTCTTTCGTATGGTTTTCGATCCGTGAACTGATGTTACGATTCGAGCCCAGACTGAATTGAAATTCGCTGCGTCGTTTCTGTATACGTATAAGCGCTGCGACGCAGACGCTACTCGCGAGTAGCGTTTTGCCCATCATTGGTATAGACAGTAGCNTCAACGATGATATTTGTCTTTTTGCATTTCAGGTGACGATATGTAGATACAGGCAATTTTTTCACACAAAGTGGTTATTCTGCAAACATACAATCTTCCATACATACATAAATAAATAATTTATCCTCCAGACGAACGCTCGCGATCGTTCAAAAACTCAATCTTTACAATACGAGCACAGTANAAGTTATCACCCGCAACAGATTATTTTGGGTTAATTATTATTGCAATCGATAGTTCGTCTTTCGTTCTTCATTGTTCGTCAATTTTTAACGTTTGTTCCTAAGCCAAACTTTTATAATTAATTTTTTACAGTTTACGGTTCCTGCCTTTAGCACCCCAAAAGCATATATGTAATACTCCTATATTGGCAGTAAGAGCTAGTACCGTCCGAAAACACTACAGTACAGATATATCAATAAACACGTACGAAAGAAAAGGAACACATACGTTTATAAATAAACATGTACATAACACATCCCTCTAGAACCGAGCACTAGTGAGGCACTAGTGAATTCACTCGCTACTGGTAACCACCACTAGCTACCCGCCAGATTACCAGCAATGCAATTCACCCATGAATTTAACATGGGGATGTCATAGGCAATCATCAATTTATACCTATTAGATTACCATTCATCAGCTATCTCACTAGTTACCATTAGCTTCCATTCAGAAGTTAACTCACTAACTACAATTCACCACCTATCTCATTACCTACTATTAAGTTCCACTCATGAACTGCTTCACTAGCTACCATTCATTTATTTGACGAACATTTAAAAAGATAAAAAAAAAACAACAACAGAAATAAGATGAGCCATTTTCGACGTATCTCGAAATCCTGACGCTATTATTCAGCCGAATTTAGATTCAACATCGAAATATATGTATGTCCATATGTACATATGTACATATGTATGTCGAAAATGACTGCTCACATTTCTGTTGCTCCTTGTTGGTCTGTGTAATATAAATTAAATTTATTTTTGGTGGTTATTTTGGCTTATACATTTTGCCTTTATGAATCTATTTTTTTGCAACTGTATTGCCTTCCGTAACTGTTTCTCAGCCGGGCCTAAGTTGTCGCCAATTGGAATTGATTCTGAAAATGAGAAAAATCAATTTAAAAACGTTTTTGGATTGGATGTGTACCTAAAGGTTTAAACAGACAGTAGCGTAAATCCGGATTAACTCGGATTTCATCCGGATCAACTGCAGTTAATCCGAGTTAATTCGGTCAACGCTGCCATCTGTTTTTAAGCTGTATTTCAATAAGAAATTTCATTGATTTACATATCAGCGCATCGTAAAAGTTGTCTAAACCTTTTAGAGATTTTTTACCGTGAATTCCATCTACGTTATATTCCTGCATCAACTTTTCCTGCATCAAATTTTAAATTTCTAATAACCCCTGCTGGTTGCAGAAGAGACTTCATAGTCTTAACCTGATAGTTAAAGAGTAATTAATTAACAAAATTAAGTTATTAAGTTCCGATTAATATTTGTTATCGTATTACATAGGGTGCGTGGTTTTCCTTGTCTATCTTCGCATTCAGCTCCTCCAGTTGCTCAGCTCTTAAAACCGGAAAGTTGATTGTGGACGGTATTTCCTCTCTGAACGCTGTAAGCGTTTTAAGTGCCTTTTGCTTATCATTTTCCCACTACTAATTTATTGGTTTTTAAAAATTAATTATTATTATTACCAATATTTATTTCAATTTATTTTTTTTTTTCACCACCGAAACTGACACTTGACGCCAAGCACAAATAAATTGAAAACATTGTCGCTATAAAGTTCAATTCTTGAATCAAAAGTTGGAAAAAAGCAAAAATAATAATAATACGACTGTTACCTAGGTAACTCAGCGAATGTTAAATACGACGCACCAGTGAGGAACTAGTGAATTCACCGGACCTACCAGATTACCTGTAATGCTGTTCATCACATTACATGAGTTCCTAGAATACGTCACCCTAGTAAATTCACCAGCTACCTTTAATGAGTGAAATCACTTATTAAAATGTACTAATTACTACCGACCGTACTAGATATATATACATATATACGAAAACGGCACTCAAGTACACAATACATTGACAAAAACGGTACTAGACTGTCTGGCTTTGATTTCGGAATGCTTACACATTGAAAAGTTAGCTTACTGCCAATATAGAAGTATTACATATATGCCCAAATGTAAGAATTTCATTATTTTAATTTTTTAACTGTGATAAATCGTTTGTTCGTCGTTTTCTCATCCCTAAAATCGAGCAAAAGCCGTTAATAAATTCATCATTTTTACTTTACGTTAAACATTACGTAAACAAAAGTAGGCGTGGACCGCCCTCTTTTCCTGATTTTAACGGCATTTTTTTTATGCAAATTATCAGGGGTGGCGGTAAGGGGGCTAACCGTGATATTTTCAACATTTTTAAAAGCTTATATTTCGAAAACCTATTTTAAAACAATGGACACAGTTGGAAAAGTGATTGAAAGACCTTTCGTTCGATATATATTTATGTATATAATGTATACATATTTTGAGAAAAAGTACAAAAACCTAATTATGGCAATAAAATATCTTTAATTTGATGTACGACTTGTAACAAAAAATTCTTCTGCACATTATATTTGTTTAAATATATATTAAAATACCGTTTTATATGAAAAAGAAAAAGCGCCGCAGGCAACAATTTGGAATAAAAAATCCCGCGAAGTTTTATTCCAAATTTTCATTAGCTGTATAGTAAACTATCGTTTTATATAAAAACTTAAAAAAACGCCGCAGGTATATATTAAAGTATGCTTTTATTTAAAAAAAAGCGCCGCAGGAGAAAATTGGGATACAAAATCGGAACAACGTCGTCTTCCTATAACTTACGTAAATTTTGAAACTTTTTTAAAGTATGCGGGAATCTCTACAATCCCCTGAAACTTCAAAATATAGACGAAAATGATGATGATGTGAATTAATAATGACAATTAAATTGTTCAGAACTTTTGTTGTTTGATATTGCAAATGAGAATGTGTATATGAGTTTGAGTTTTGAATTTTAAAAGTACATTAGTAGGATTCATGAAACGTCGCCAAGTTGTTGCAAAATTTGCCACCTTGCGACACATCTGATTACTTTTGTATGGAAACTCTAATGCGACAATATTGCGACATTGCTACAATATTTGAGCTGGCAATCATTGCAAGTCGCTTAACACATGGGCGCGTATTCATAGTCCAGTTACTAAGTCGAAAATAATAAAATTGCAACTTAAATTTAAGTGCCAACTTAATATTCACTTCTATTCATAGTCGCATTTCAAACTTCTAGTAAGTAGTTTTAACTTAGTTTTACGATATAGCAAAAGAGTTTGAAAATGTATCGATTTTTCTTTACGATATTTTGGACAAATTACATTTTTGTTAAATAATGTCAAGTTTGATCATCCGTTTAAGTAATTTTTGCTTGCATTGCATGTTTATGCAAAAGAATAAGGCATAATTTTCTTGTTAATTGTGTGAAATAGCCAGAACAACTGCAGTGATGTGAAGTCGATGTTTATCGAAAGCATGCTGTGAAACATACAAACACATATCTAAATGTTATGCACTAATTTACTTTAAAAGGAACAATTGCAGAATACGGCCCGTTAAGGTAGAACAAACCGAAAAAGTGGGCGTAGTCTGCCCTTTTTTTGATTTTACTGGTATAAAAATTTTTTGATGCAAACATATATTCGTGGCTATGGAGGGGGAATTTTCGAAAATTTAAAATTGCTATATTTCGAAAAATTGTTATGCTCTATTTAACTATTATAGTTTGGTGTATCGTTATTTACACATATTTTTTAGTAAAACTGGTATATTAGTATAAAAATATAATATTTTTCTATTAAATGTGTTTTCTTTAAATTTATGCGCGTAAAGTATATAAATGTGCATATTAGATAAAAGGGATTTAGTTTACCTTTCCAACGATACCATTTTTTTAAATTCGGTTAGGAGTTTTCGAAATACAACCATTTTAAATTTTCGAAAATTCCCCTTTTCCGCTCCATAGCCCCGAAAATATAAGTTTGCACCAATAAATTGGTATACCATTAAAATTAGAAAAAAAAGGCGGACTACGCCCACTTTTTCGTTTTGATCTAGCTAAACGGGCCGTATTCTGCACTTATGCCGTATTTGAATTGTAATACGCATTTAATTTCATCTTCCGATTCAAATGGAACGCTCTTTGTAAATTTCAAATAAATTTTTTCCTTAATTCAATAAAATACTTCTTCCTAGTTACGACTTAATTGCAGCTGCAGTCGAAACTAAATTTTAAGTTGGTACTTAGCCAGAAAAGTCGAAACTAAGGCGACTATGAATAGCTTTAGTTGTAACTTAGGATAGTTTCGACTTAGTTGTGAACTAAATATGACTATGAATATGCGCTATGATATTTTATTGTTTCGAATACTTCAAGAAAAATTACATCAGTTAAGGCTGTTTCGAAATACAATTGTAAAAACTTTTCTTTTTCACTTACGCGCGGCATTTCCCCAATAATACCTGAGTAATTACTTGTAAAAACAACACTTTTAGCTGCACGAAAATAAAAAAATTTAAAACATCAGCGTTTTTATAAAAAAAACCGACTAGCGCGACCTCCAAAAAAATGTAGCGTTGATGAGCAAAATTTAACTTGGTACCGGGTTTCGATACGAGTTCTTTTTTCGGTAGTGGTGCACTTTAGCGTGCCCACCGAAAATTGACCCAAAATAGTCGAAAGGCGTATCAAACGATGCGTATTACTGCCGGTGTTAAGAATCCGAAGTCGGAAATTGATTTCGGTTAACCGTTGGTTTGCATCAAAAAATTTTTATACCAGTAAAATCAGAAAAAAAGGGCAGACCACGCCCACTTTTTCGATTTGTTCTACCTTAACGGGCCGTATTCTGCAATTGTTCCTTTTAAAGTAAATGAGTGCATAACATTTAGATATGTGTTTGTATGTTTCACAGCATGCTTTCGATAAACATCGACTTCACATCACTGCAGTTGTTCTGGCTACTTCACACAATTAACAAGAAAATTATGCCTTATTGTTTTGCATAAACATGCAATGCAAGCAAAAATTACTTAAACGGATGATCAAACTTGACATTATTTAACAAAAATGTAATTTTTCCAAAATATCGTAAAGAAAAATCGATACATTTTCAAACTCTTTTGCTATATCGTAAAACTAAGTTAAAACTACTTACTAGAAGTTTGAAATACGACTATGAATAGAAGTGAATATTAAGTTGGTACTTAAATTTAAGTTGCAACTTTATTATTTTCGTCTTAATAACTGAACTATGAATACGCGCCCATGTGTTTAGCGACTTGCAATGATTGCCAGCACAAATATTGTAGCAATGTCTCAATTTTGTCGCAGGAGAGTTTCCATACAAAAGTAATCAGCTGTGTTCCAAGGTGGTAAGCTTTGCAACAACTTTGCGACGTTTCATAAATCCTACTAATGTACTTTTAAAATTCAAAACTCAAACTCATATACACATTCTCATTTTCAATATCAAACAACAAAAGTTCTGAACAATTTAATTGTCATTATTAATTGTCATCATCATCATTTTCGTCTACATTTTGAAGTTTCAGGGGATTGTAGATATTATAGTTAAATAGAGCATAACAATTTTGCGAAATATAGCAATTTTAAATTTTCGAAAATTCCCCCTCCATAGCCACGAATATATGTTTGCATCAAAAAATTTTTATACCAGTAAAATCAGAAAAACAAAAATGTAATTTTTCCATAATATCGTAAAGAAAAATCGATACATTTTCAAACTCTTTTGCTATATCGTAAAACTAAGTTAAAACTACTTACTAGAAGTTTGAAATGCGACTATGAATAGAAGTGAATATTAAGTTGGTACTTAAATTTAAGTTGCAACTTTATTATTTTCGACTTAGTAACTGAACTATGAATACGCGCCCATGTGTTTAGCGACTTGCAATGATTGCCAGCACAAATATTGTAGCAATGTCGCAATTTTGTCGCAGGAGAGTTTCCATACAAAAGTAATCAGATGTGTCCCAAGGTGGCAAATTTTGCAACAACTTTGCGACGTTTCATAAATCCTACTAATGTACTTTTAAAATTCAAAACTCAAACTCATATACACATTCTCATTTTCAATATCAAACAACAAAAGTTCTGAACAATTTAATTGTCATTATTAATTGTCATCATCATCATTTTCGTCTACATTTTGAAGTTTCAGGGGATTGTAGATATTCCCGCATACTTTAAAAAAGTTTCAAAGTTTACGTAAGTTATACGAAGACGACGTTGTTCCGATTTTTTATTCCAAATTTTCTCCTGCGGCGCTTTTTCTTTTTTTTTATATTAAACCATACTTTAATATATTCCTGCGGCGTTTTTTTAAGTTTTTATATAAAACGATAGTTTACTATAGAGCTAATGAAAATTTAGAATAAAACATCGCGGGATTTTTTATTCCAAATTGTTGCCTGCTTTTTCTTTTAAATATACCGTGCCGTGCAATGAAAAATTGGCCCTTAGTGGCAGCGCTTCGAGCGTTCAGATAACCGTTTTCATTTTGCACAAAAAAGGCAATGAAACAGGTTTTATTCCAATAGTTTACATAGTAAGTCATTTACGTATATAATTTTATGTATAATTATTTAATAAATTTCGTTTTAGACTATACTTTTTGAAACCACTTTGAGCTAATTATTTTTTGTTTCCCAAAAGCAACCCTGCGTGTTTAGAAGGCGTGGGTAACAATAACTTCATCCCTGGCATATTCATCCCCGAGGAAGGCAGTCGACAAGTTCACCCAAGGTTGTTTACTGGTTAAATTAGCCGTGTTTTATTTGTCCAGAAATTTAAGCTATTAGCTTATTTTGTATGGAGGACTTACCCAACATAATTATATTGTCTTATGAAAAGCTATATTGGCTTGTATATTGAACAAGAGGCATTGCCATTCAGCATCAGAAATTTTCTCCTTCAACCAATCAGAAAGGGGCAAAAACTTACTTTGACACTATTGGCAGTCAAACAACTATCAAAATTAGGCTAACATAGGAAATAAGCTAATTTCGTTTTATTTGACCAAGATTTAGCTATTTGCTTGTGATGGTTGAATAAAACATGCCTATTGTGAATACGAGTAACTGATTAGAGTTTCACAAAAAACGCTCGCAACCAACGAACGATCGCGAAATATCGAACGAACGACGCTTGCAGCGAAATCTTCCCTCTCGTAATTTTAACATTTGATTGAACATTTAACATTGATATTTCTCGTAAGAGATCGTTAATGCTTTTGTTCGCAGCGCAACTTTTTCAATCGGGAAAAAGTGCAAACACTAAATTTTTGGCCGCGATTGGTTGTGAGAAAGATCGTCTTTTGATCGTTCTCCGCACCCTGGTTTTTAGGTCCTAAAAATTCGTTCCCTGGTCATAACTATTGTCAGGATGCCGACGCCACAGAGACAATTATCAGCCTTTTTTTTGTTAACTAATACGAATTTCTTTATTGTCTTGACAGCATTGCCCGAGGCATAGATCAGTGTTGATAATTTCGATACAACTGTACTTTTTTGATACAATTTCAAGTGCTTTCTACTTTCCTACTGCCCAGTACTTTTTAAGATATTTCATCTGCTAAAATTTGGCAGCACTTGATTCGTTAAGTTATGCCGCACTGTTCTTTCTTAGATGATAGATTTAAAATCACATAAATTTTATAACAAAGAAAAACTAAAGAGGAAGAAATTCTAAATTATAGAAAAAACGTAAAACAATTGTGTAAACTTTTGTCGTACTATGAAAAAAAAACTTATGTTAATGACGAAGTTCGTATACGTTTGTTCTTATTGTTTCACTAATTGTTTCAGAAGTGTGAAATTGCTGGAATAGAAGACAGCAACAGCCTTGTTTCTAAATTTTTAGCAATTATTTGTACTGTATTAGGAACAATAATTAAATACAAGTTGTACACAATAACTAAATATTAGAAACATAATAGGAATCAAAATTTGGTACAATTTAGTTATAAAAAGTACAATATTAATTACATTTTCATACGAAATTGGAAAATGCAATTATCAACACTGGTATTGATATAAAATAGGTGTATGTATGTACACACTAGGGATGTTGCGAATGTGGAATTTCAGACATTCGCGGATGCGAATATCTAACAGCTAACATCCGCGGATGCGGATGTCTGGTAATTTTAAGAAACAATTAGAAACTAGCTTAATAACGAGATCGTTGTTTAAACAGTACTTACAAGCCAAACCAGATGTGTCAGGTTTCTCTAAAGCTTTTAAAAAAATTCTTCCTTCTCATTCCTTTGGCTATTTCAAAATTTGGGGAATCTGTAACATCATTACCGTTTTTCGATTTTAGTTTTTGTAATTCATTTTTAATACTTTCTCTGCGACTGGTTTGAAAAATGTGTGCTTATAGCGAGGTAAATAGGTGGATATGGAAAATAAATTATTATTTTCAGGAATGAAAATTTTTAACAAAATTCTGTTTTCAAAGTCGGGGCTGCCAGCCGAATCGGATCAGAATATTGCACCCCGTTTTTTATAAGCATTTGAATATCAGATAGTTACGTAATTCTTATCTAATTAAAGGTTAGACCTATAGCTTTTTAATTATTTGAGCATCGATTCTCTTTATAGCAGACATTGATCATTTCTGCTGGAAATCCCTATTGAAGGAGCTTACTCTTTGACTTTAAATCGCAAAGAAGCGGCAATTTTACCACAGAAGTTTTTAGCCAAGGATCCAATGTGTATCCTTATGAAAAAAATATTGCTCGACAAGTAAACAAAATTACCGTTTTTTAAATTTTTGCTAAAAATAAATTCCCCAAAGAGCCTCATTTGAAATTATTGAAACCAATATATGTAACACCACTTTTGTTACACAAATATCTTCACGACCGCAGGCAAAAATACTGGCTACAATTTGTCATTTTGTTTGCCATATATACGTTTTATCGGTGCACTTGCACAAGATTCGCATTCGCAAAAGCTCCGCATTGATTATTGCGAATGCGAATATTAAAATTAATGCGGAAGCTCCGCGGTTGCGAATGCGAATATTCGCAACAACCCTGGTACATACTTACATATGTAGCCTACATGCATACATACTAAGCACTGTAAGTATAAAAAAGAAGTATGCAACCACATGTTCCCACCTATTATTTATTAACCACATACTTATGTATTTTTTTCTTACTTGATGCATTTGTTTTAATATTCTTAACTTATGGGATTCGCTCCATGTGTGTTTTGAATAATATCGTAGGATCGGCATGGTGACTATCACTTCAATCAATGCTTCTGAATATCAAAATGTTTTTATATAGTGAAACTTTATTTCGAAACGACCGTACCGTGAAAACACTACATACAACACCCTGGTTAATTTATAACTAATAAAGAAATTTGTTTTGGTTTTATTTTATGTACAAATGTATGCATTAATAACCGATCTTGATTCGCGTCACTTACTTACGTATGTAACTACATTCTACATATATACAATGTTCATACATTTGTATGTAGGCACATACATACATACATAGGTTCGTATGCATCCGCACATACCCAGTAGGAAAAGGTAATGTTTGGGAATGCAAAAAGTAATGGATAGGCCCTATAACCTACGCACGAAAAGATGCAAGAATTTTTCTACAACGTTGTCATACGAAAGTAATGTGCCGCAATCGCTTTACGAAACTAGAATTATAGAAAATATAATTAAAATAAATATATATAAAAAAGTCGGCCGCTGTGGTGTAGTGGTAAGCAGTGCGCGCTTCCTCTCCGCAACGCCTGGGTTCAAGCCCTAGTCAAAACAACATCGCAAAAAATATAGAAAATTTTTTTTTCTTAAAAGCGGTCGTCCCTCGGCAGGCAATGGCAAACCTCCGAGTGTATTTCTGCCATGAAAAACAGCTTCTCATATAAATAACTACAATCGCCGTTCGGAGTCGGCGTAAAACTGTAGGTCCCTCCGCTTTGTGTGGCAACATCAAGGCGCACGCCACAAATCGGAGGAAGCCCGGCCAAACACTAACATATGTGTAAGCGCCAATCTATTATTATTATTATATAAAAAAAAAATCCGTGCCACGGGTTTTGAACCCGTGATCAACAACACGGCAGTCGAACACGCATTCATTCGGCTACAGCAGCTCCCTGCAGTGGAAACTCAAGCCAGCTAGAAAAAATACTAGTTCATTAAATAGTATGTGCCTACCAGATCGACAATTTCGAAAAGCTTAAGCGTTCAGCGACATTTGCCTTTAAATTGCCAAAGCCACAAATAAAACTCAATTAATTGCTTTTCTTACAAATGTCGGCGTGAAGACTACTAGTTCTGGTTCTGAAATCCCAGGATCGAGGCCGCTTGGAGGTGGTTACGATTTTTAAAGTTAAATCAATGTAAGTAAAAATAATTATTCCAGCTTATAAATAAATAACAAATTTGAAATTCTAATTGCATTGCAGAAAAAACATATATATGGGAAGAAATGCTTGTGCCATAAAAAAAAAGAAATTAAACAAAAATATTTTTTTTATTAAATTTAAAAGTTACAAAAACGGATAGATTCCCTGCAGGGCTGTTGAGGTAACTTGAAAAAAAACATACTTGAGTTAGTTCTCAAACTTTTTGTTGTGTTTGTGGCTTCAAAACTACATAATATCATCCGCTCGATTACATTGCATGTATCTTTTCGTACAACCGTAGTTGTTAATCTTTTCTTGGTAGAAAAAGGTAATGCGTTCCCATTTTCCCACTGGGTATACATATATACATAAGTAGGTATATGTTCATTCGTATCTACCCATGTACAGCTGGTAAATTGTACCTCGGGTTATCGGTCAGTACCCAGCGTTGCCAGATTACCTTTTTTTTTATCAATTTAAAGGAAAACAGTGTTTTTATCAATAAAAAATTGTAACGGTAGAATTAAGGTTTTTTAGCCGCATAACTGGAATGCAGCTGACGCTGCACTTCCATCGACCCGTAGTATCTTTAAAATGTACTTCCAAAAAACCCGAAAGAGATACTTTAATTTATTCACTCAAATCGGAAATTTTAGAAACAAGACTTCAGATTGGTCTTGCGCCAATTGATAAATAAAAGAAAATTTTTGGCGGATCGAATTAAACTTTTTACATTTCTAGTAGTGACTACGAAAGCCAGAATTTAAATAGCCCATGGGACTTTGTAAAATTTTATACATATATATGTACATATACACATAATATTGTTTGGTGGTAATAAAGAGCGAAAATCAAAATGGAAGCTCAAAATATAAAAAAATCAAATTGATTTGTGAATATTTTTTTATTAACTCTATCTATTGAAATGGGACGCGGAAAGACATATGTATGTATGTTAATAACATAGAGAACGAAGAGAATGCGCTGTTTTAATCCCTTTTGCATAATAATGTTGAAACAATAAATAGTTTTTTCTTGCATTTTGTTTTGCATAAACTTTGTGTAAAATTCCTTTAAATCGAATGAATAACTGTCAGACAATGCCTGGAAAGCCTACAAAGCCTGAAACAAGTTCGAAAGTTGGACTTTAAGACTGTTCAGGCTTTTCGGACTCCGGTTGTGAAGCAGCTTCTATACAATTGGACTAAATCATCTTTCAGGCTTGAGCGCCTCAAGCCGCAACGCCTGAAAAACCTGCTATGGAGCTTCAGCTTAAGCAGCCATATCTGGTAATTTTTGGCGATTAAATTATCGACAGCGAATACTTGAATCCGGCTGCAAGTCTAAACAACTACAAATTAGAGCTAAAACGACGAATATGGCAACACTGCCAGTGGCACATTTTCATAAGTGGCATACAAGGCGGATTCAATAAGGTTGTGTTAAAGGCGAACCTGAATTTTTCGCCGTGAAAGACATTACGTCAAAATGATGTGGTTGTTGTAATTTGTAATAATGATAGTATGAATTTCAGCGTATAATTTGTTAGCGTAATTTTTTACTTATATGCGGCTAGCATCACCTTATTAAACTCGCCTTGGTGGTGTTGATATATGAGCTGATTTCTTCGCCTTACATGTATTTTGTTTTTGCTTTTACTGATTAGGCAGCCTTAAACTTTGGGGCGAATTGAGATTAAACATAATACCTGCAATCAGCGTTGCCGAATTTACGATTTTATCGTCATTTAGACGATTTTTGAGCTTAAAAACGATTTGACGATTTTTCCCGAAAATTGACGATTTCTACTGTTTATTTATTTTTGCTTTTTAAAGTATTCACCCCAAGGCCAATTTCAATTACCTATTATAAAATACTTATGTTAGTGTACTAGTGGCAACCAAGTGCATTGGATTCAAGCACAATATTGGCACCACTTGTAAAAAGCAATTATATGGCACCCCTAATATCAGACCAGGTTTCATTCTCCATTTGCTACACCGCAATCGTTCTCGGTAGAGGTGGGTAATGGCACGATTTTTTGTGTGTTGACACAGTGGCATACGCACGCCATGAGGTGTTAAGACACTGTGTTGGCACAATTGTGTTATTGCTACCTATCGAAAGTGGATCAAGAAACTCCTTAACTCTTCGCTCGAATTTGCTATTTCCTTATGTTTTGCGATTATTGGCGGCGAGAGCACTCAACACAGCAGAGTGTGCCATGTGTGCTAAAAACACTTCCCAGTTTGTGCTTTCATACTGTGCCAAGTGTGCTACTGTGCTATCGTTTAATCGAAAAGTGTGCCTGTGCGTGCGGCACATCGATGAGTGTTAGCACAGTAACACAGCACTGTGTTGTATTACACATCAGTACTTCTCAGCGCGTAAATAAAAATTAACAAAAAGAAAAATGGACAGATTTTTGATTCGAACTGGTAAGTTGTCAGATAAATTATTTATATTGAAGTAAAGTAAACGCATTCACAAGTGCAGTAATACATATATGTATTTATGTTCAATCATTGAAATTCGTCTCGCAGATGGTAATAACAATGCTTGTGAAGAGGAGAGTGTTGTGCTGAACGAAAATGAAGATGTAAGTGCATACCTATAAACACGTAAAGGCTTTTTCTGTTTAATTCATATATCAGGTCCCAAAAACTAATAGGCGAAAGATATGCTCCTCATGGATTGCTGATTTCAGTGATTGGCTAATTAAAAAGGAAACTGCTGCAGGTGATGAAGAACTTTTTTGCAAGGTATGCAATGCCTTTCTTAAAGTGAGTTCCGGCAAATCAGATTTAATAAGCCACAAGAATACCCAAAAGCACAAAACCAGATCAATTTGTATTACGAATGGTCAAACCACTATTGCGGAGCAGTTCAGAAATAACACTAGAGAAACGAGACTGGTACAAACCTTGGAACTTCAGTTAAGTGCATTTATAGCGGAACATAACCTGCCCTTCTCCTGCATGGACCATTTGTCACTGTTTTTAAAAAAATCCATTCCGGATTCAAAAATTGCTCAACAAATTTCCTGCGCTCGAACAAAAACGACAAACCTCGTCAAAAATGTATTGGGCCCTACCCAATTTGAATATTTATGCCAGCTTTTACGTAAAAAAAAGTTTTCCTGTGTATCGACGAGTCGATCGATATATCCAACAAGAAATCATTGTGCTTAGTGGCTAGGGTTGCAATAAATTTTTCCATTAAAGACTTGTTTTTTGGATTAATTGAAGTAGAAAACTATGATTCACGAAGCATATACAATATTTCGAAAAAACAATATTTGTTATAAAACTAACTTAATTGGATTTGCTGCGGATGGTGCACCGAATATGACAGGCAAAAATCATTCTGTTGCTAAACTGTTAAAAGTTGACGTTCCAGATTTATTTATTATGAAATGCATATGTCAATCAATCGCACTTTGTTCATCATATTCGTGCCTTAAGCTTCCATCCGGCGTAGAGTCTTTAGTATGAGATGTGTACAATTGCAACATTGTAACATTGCAAATAGCCCCAAGCGAAATGCGCAATTCATAAAAATTGCTTCAATTTTAGAATTCAAACCAAAAATATGTTACATCCCGCTCAAACTAGATGGGTATCTTTAGAGGCTGTGGTGAATCGTGTTCTTGAGCTGTATGAACCGTTAAAAATATATTTTGCATTTGCGTCTAATGTGGACCATATAGATTTAAGTTTTTTGAAGTATATTCTTCACATCATAAATAACGGTAATAAAATATTTCAAAGCTCAAGCTCCCAAATACCCGGAATGCATGAGGAAATGTTACGGTTATTCCTTAAAATTTTGGATAATTTCATTCAACCACGATATTTAAATTCAAATCGTATTAATGAACTTGAATTTGAAAATAGAGCAAACATGTTAAATGAGGAGAACGTATACTTAGGGGTTTATGTATCAAAAAAAATTGCTGATAGCAAATTATCTCCTCTTGAATTAAAAGAAATCACCAACAATTGCATTGCTTTTTACATAGAGTTTTGCAAACAAATAAAATTCAGATTTGAATTTAACGATATAACTTTAAAGGAACTGTCTTTTATGAACCCTGGCAAGATTTTAAATAAAAATATCACTTCGTTACAAAACATAACAAACCGATTTCCAAATTTAATTTCTCAAGCTGACATGCAGAACTTAGATGATGAGTTTAGAGAGTTACGCCACTTAAATTTTGATGAATATTTTAAATCTTTGGTTAACATTAATTACGAAGACTTTTGGGCTACAATATCTAAAATTACACGCGCAAACACTGAATATGTATTTCCCACGTTGTCTAAGTTTGTATCAGATTTGTTGTGCCTTCCCAGTTCATCCGCAAATGTTGAACGCATATTCTCAAAAGTGAATTTAAATAAAACTAAATACAGGAATAGACTGGAGAGTGGAACTCTATAGGGTATTTTATTTACCCAAGACTACCTATCAGTTAATAAATGCTTCTGTTATGAACTGAAAATCGATCCTAAGATCGCAAAAACCATGAAACCATCTCAGTAAAACTAAAATTCAAAATGTATGTTTGTATACATATGTACGTATTTTGATTTCAGTCTTGTAAATTTATACACGCCTTATTTTGCTTATTATACATATGCATGTATGTAGTATAGTAATATTATTTAATACATATTAATGAAGTTAGTAAACATATGTATGTTTTTTAATAAAAAAATAACAAAATGGAAAAAGACGATTTTTCATTAAAAATTACGATTTTTCATTAAAAATTACGATTTTTCTCCCTCAATTGACGATGAATAGCCGAAACTTTTTGGCAACGCTGCCTGCAATACAAAATACATGTGGTTGTTGTTGTTGTATTCTTGCTACCATCTTGTATTAATTCGCCTTGATGGCATGCAAATATATATATGTATATGTGCATGTAGAATGCCAGTCGGATTTGGTTGCTTTCAGCTAGGCGCACACCAACGCGATAGCGACAGTGATGGAGATTGCGATAGAAATCGAACGCACAAGTGTTTTTCAATTAAAAGCCTGCGCAGACCAACGCGATAGTAGAATTGTAAAACTATCGATAGGGCCACCATCGATAGTTTTCATATTTAAGAAAAAAACTATCGGTATTCGTTGATACTATCCCCTGCAAAAAATGGCTGACCATATCGAGAACAAACTATCGATTGTACGCTCGCATACATATGTACATACATACATACATCAAAAAAATTTACTTCATTGTTAGCTGTGGTGCAAAATATAGAAGAAGGCGGTGAAACCAATGTATTCAATTTGTATTTGGATAGAGAAGAAAACATTTGAGGCCAGTGCGCTTAGGCCGACTGTGGAGTCAGTGACTACAGTGCTGAAATTCAATGCAACGCCAACGTGGGACTCCAGCCCTAGGAATGGAGGAAGAAGGACCAAACAGCGCTGAAGAATTTGTTTTTTTGTGACGAAAATTCAGAACCGATGAAAAATTAGAAGAATTGTCTGAGCTCAGTAGCCCTAAAAAAGCTTGCGATAATATATTTTTATAAATAAAACAAACACATAAACAAAATCGAATTGCATTTTTTAATTTCGTTGCATGTATTTTTGATATTTCGCTGCCATATATTCACTAATTTATCAATTATTTAGAAGTTAGAATAGTGGCCAGAAAAATCACTAATTATCGTGATATTTTCCCAATAGTTTCGTCGCTAAACTCACTTGTACATCACCAACTAGATGCCATGTATGAGCGAGTGAAAATACTATAAGGCAAATGCACCCATGTGTGTGCAAGAAAGGGATGCATTATCACACGCGCGGAGAAGTGGTCACTTTTTCCCCAAGCCCATACAAAACTAACCGCTAAACTGACGAAAAGTTTTAGTCAGTTTTCCCAATAATTTAACCGATAATCATAGGTCAGGCTTCTTGCAGGGTCTATACTATCAATGCTATCGATAGTGGCAAGCGCTACTACCGATAGTACTATCGACAGTCAATGGAAATGCTAACAACTGTTCCAAGTTAACTGGGACGGCATCGAAATACAAAAAAAAAAACATTTAATTGGGAACATAAACACACACACACCGTTTTCTCAAGTAGGTTTTAAAAGTTATCTACAATTTAAACACAAATTTGGTTCTGAAAAATGTGTTTGAAGGGCAGATAAACAAATGGCCGATTCCTCAAGTAACCTTTAAATTTAAAGCTCACTTTATATTTAAGGGTTGATGTAAAATTTATATGTAGTTTTGCCGAAAGTAAATCATTTAATTCTCTGTTTTTAATTTGTTTACACCCAAGAGACGTCGAAAACCGATAATAGAATTGCTTTACTTTAGACATAGCTATAAATTTTAAAGCAACCTTTAAATATAAATTGAGCTTTAAAATTAAAGGTTGCTTGAGAAAACAAAGAGACAAATCTGAAAAACTAAAAAGTACTATTAATATATGTCACATTAATATTAATAGCGTCACAAAATGGCGTTTTTGGCGAAGTGGCAACGTTGCAAACAAAGTTGTATGAACGACATATTGCAACTCCGGATTGCAAAATAATTTTTTTTAAAAATGCCTCGTGTAAGTCGAAATGAAAACTTTATACAGTTATATTTCGAAGCAGCCTTAACTGATATAATTTTTCTTGAAGTATTCGAAGACAATAAGAGAACATGTGTTTCGCGACTTTGACTTTGCAATGATTGCCAGCTGAAATAACATGGCAATGTCACACTGTTGTTGCAAGAAAGTTTCCATACAAAAGTAATCAGCTGTGCCGCAAGGTGGCAATTTTGCAACCAATGCGTCATTTGCAACAACTTTGCGACGTTTCATGAATCCCACTATTATCCATTTGTCGCCCCGAATGGGCTCTGTTCTTAACTTGTACCGAAATAAATTTTTATTGTTATATCAAAATTTCACATGAGAGCCGTTTTATAGACTGTCAGTTAAAGATAACCGGTGCTTTAACCCTCTAGTAGGCAGAACCGCCTCCAGACGGTCGTTAACTAAACACCTTTTTAGTGCACCTATAATAATTTTTTTCTATATTCGTAAGGCACGATCTTTAGACAAAAATCGTACCCTTACGGCGAAGTAAATTTTAATCCGTTATGTCAATCCGTTTTATTTTAATCGGCAGTTGAATTACAGATTTTGAAAACACGGTTAAAATTAATTATTTCTTGCTATTTAGTAATTTCGTAATTAAAGAAATTTTTTCTTTTGAAAAATTTTTTCATATAAAAAAATTCGGTGGATTTCATTGTTAAAAGCACCATATTTTAATATAAGTTTTATAATTATGTCACCATTCTAAATGGAGAAAATTTCTTTCGAACACAGACCGTTTACAGAACGGCTTGCCGACATATAAAACCCCAGTTTTGCATTTTTGACTGTCTGCAGACGGCATTGCCGGTTCGTACGTCAACATTGTGTAAGAGAAAGCTGAAAATATGTGTAAGTATATCGGCGAGCCCGTCTCCAGACGGTCTTGGTTTTTCTCCCCTGTAGGAAAAAGTTACTGTCACAGATCGAAATGGACATCAGTTTTGGATTTCTCGTGCTAAAATCACCCATTCCTGAATTTTTCAACTCATAAAAATTTGGCCTACTAGAGGGTTAACTTACTGCCAAATTTGTTGCTCGCATGCTTATAACAGGCAAACTGCCCAGAGAATCACTTACAATAAAATATTTGCAATCTTACCAAAGCGACGAGCAGGTACACAAAATGGAGAAATATATACAAATAATAAAATTGTAACAGGCCGATGTCCGTACATTATAAATATTAAAGAAATATTAATTTGGGAGGTCTTTATTTGAGCAACAGAAGCAAATCAACAACTTTTAGATTTTTTTCTGTCCTTCTGTATGTTTGTACGCGCATCACCCGAAAACTAGTGCATGGAATTGAACGCAGTTTTCACCGAGGTCTAACTAAAAATAATAATAAAAAGAAAATATTGTAATATGACTGTCAAAAGAAAAAGGTTTAGAAGGATTACAGCCGAAAACGTTTTTGTTGAGGGTTGCCACCTGTTCAATTCAATTAATAAGAAAAATTTAATGCTCCAATATAGATATCAAAATGAAGAGCTTTACTGCCGAAAATATTTTAGAGGAGGGTTACAACCCGTTTGAAAGTTTGTATTCTATTAAATTGATATAATAAGTGAAATTTTACATTACGGGTATCAAACAGCACAAAAATACTTCTAGGCGCAGTAAAGTCGCCGGGTATTTGCTAGTTATGAATAAAATCGGCTGTGCTAGAGGTGTTAAACTATCGATAGGCAACTAGTACTATCGATAGTTTGAGCGTTTTAAACGATGTTTCCACGCCAAGTGGTTCGCTCTCTCATTCGTAATTCGCTCTCTCATTCCGGATTGGCGCTCCAATCACGAACCGAATCACGTAATTCGCCATACAAAAGTTTGAAAGCGAATCACTTCATTTGTAGGTAATTCAGATCCAATCACCATGCGAATCACGAAAAATCATTGTCTTCTCTAATTTTTATTTTGTCAAAACAAACAGACCACACATCCCCACCAGGACTAACATTAAAAAAGTAGCTAGATTAGTTTAAACTATTGATTTAGCTATTTAATCACTACACATTTTTCCTCCACCGTTGAAATGCACAATAAACAACACATTAAGGGCCGGTTACTCAATGTCTGGTTAACACTAATCTCCGGTAAAACATCGTTATCGACGTTACCGACTCCATGTTATATGCATGGAGCCGAACACGTCGATAATGATGTTTAAACGGAGATTAGTGTTAACCACATATTGAGTAAACGGCCCTAAGCAATAAACAAAAGCAAAGAACAAGAAGCAGAGATGCAAAGTAAATCAAGAATGTGGCGTGTAAACAGGTTGATACGCCGTTCGTAATTGAGAGAGCGAACCACCTGATTCGGTTGGCGTGGAAACGCCGCTTTAGAGAAAAACTACCACTACTCATCGTTGGTGGCAAAAAAATAAAGCTATCGGAGTGAAATGAGCCAAAAAGTGGAGTGTTTTTGGTTTTCCGTAGTGTCAAAGTAAAAACTTTGGAAGAAGTACATATCTGTGGACATTTGACCAAACAATTTAAGTCTATCTTTCAGGGACTTTTTACTTTAAATAGCATAACTCGGCAAAGGTTCACCGTCAGAGCAATCCTTTTTATTCAAATGAAAACATGCCGTTGTTGCAAACAGAAAAATTTTTAAAGGTTGTGAATAGCGATAAAATAATTTAACATTTCTTTCTAATTCCAAAATTTTTCTCTATGACTTTTTACTGCATAAAAATATCGTTAGGCGCTTTTTTGTACATCGTTCACATAATAACATCCCTGCAAAACTCGATTGACCGAAACCAAAATACACGTACAAGATTTTTCTATTGTCACTAGCACATAAATAGAGAACCAGTTGTAGGTTTGCTGTCAGAACTGTGGCGAATGAAGATGCCATAAGATATGCTATTGATCTATATCCTTAGCATCCTACCTATTGTACTTAATGAAGGTGTTGAGCTTTTGTTGGCGACCTAGAAAAAGATTTTCACAGCGTCGCATGCACTGGCCTACATCCCACAACTCTCAACTGAGAACTCTCAATTCTTACCATTGAGCGTAAAAACAATCATTTCAAAACTCAAGTCTGATGGAAAAGAAAGTGATTGTGCTACCTTTCAAAAAGCAGTGTCCTGATTTTTCTTTCGACTCATCTGGTCACCTTAGTTATAAACATACAAAGTTGAAATTTTGTTATTTGTTTTTAAATATGGTTCGGGTTATAAAAAAACTATTTAAATCAAAGTTTCCAATTTTATACAAAATTAAGGAAAGTTGAAAAAATTTTCATCAAAACTTACAACTTTTTAATCAGTATGCTGCTTCATAGCCCATTCAATTTTCGTATAATATTCTGCAAATCTGAAGTGGCTGAGTATTCGCGTTGAGTTTTCGTATTGATTTGCAAACGGTTCTATGCATTTTTTCCATACAAAGTATGAGCGAAGTTTATCTTATATAGAAGAAAGTTTCTGGTGTTTTCGTTTCTACCAAAAAATTTCGCCTTTTGATTTTCCTTTTCTCTTTTCGTGTTCGATTATAAAAAAAAGGTAAACGGTTAAAAATGTTGTGTTCGTTTCTTAAAATGTCCACTCTTTTAAGGCAATAAAGGCATATTTTCTGGCCTTTAAAGCTTTGCCAGGAAATCAGATGGTTACTTATTACGACAATATTATGAAATACCTGAGCTAGACAAGGTGAAGAAGGCAAAAACATGCCCTTTTACAGGGTTGAGTGTAACATCAAACACATTTGGCACGTGCAACAACATTTTTTTAAAGAAACGAAATCCCCATTATTTTCTTTCTCGATGATCATATTAATGTCGTTTTATAGTCAGGCAACATTGAATAAAAATGTTTAACCGTTTTATAAACAGTGATTAAGGTATTTCCAAATTATTATTTTTTTGCAAATAACTTACTTATAATCTTAGTAGGTATATTGTCATTTTTATTTCACGGTAACTATTTAATTCTGATAATCTCAAAATCGAAGTGTTTTTGCAAGAGAGGGAGTGACGTAGTGTTCGGCTTAGAAAAGGAGTGAAACACTCCTATCGGAGTGAAAACGTCAACGCTGAGCACGAATTTTTCCCATCGTATTTCGACATAAGCGCAATTGTGACGTTGAATCCGCAGAGCAAAAAATTACAACAATGCTACACATATATATTAATGTCTAGCTCACACTTGCGCGATCCAGACTCTGCGAATTTTTCGAATATTCAACGTTCCTCTCTTCGGACTTATTTGAAACGCGGCTTGCAGCGCTTTGAAGTCATCAAAGAAGAGAAAGAAAAGTGGCATAGCAATAAATGTAATAGAAAACCTTCCTTTTTTATATGATATGGACACAAAAATATAAGAAAAAAAGGCAAATTAAGTGAGTTGTATATCGAAATTCGCGCAAATATGCGCCGGTTTGTGGATTCGAAGTTAACAGCCGAATTCGCTACGATGAAATCACGCTAATGTGCGCTTCGCTTAATTTGCCTTTTTCCTTATTTTTTGTACATAGCGTATCCATATCATATAAAATAGGACAAATGAGCTGTTCTATTAGTTTTTGCACAATCAACTTTTTTCTTTAAATTTATTGCTATGACACTCTTCTTTGCCGCCTTCTAAACGCTGTACTCCGCGTTTCGAATGCGTTCGAAGAGAAGAACATTGAATGTTCGAAAAATTCACAGTGTAGGAAGCGTGCAAGTGTGCCTAGCGCACTCATTAAAATATATAGGTAGCATTGTTGTAGGTTTTGGCTCAGAAAATTCGCAACGTCAGATTCGCGCTAATCTACCGTTCGCTTTATGCGGTTTCCTATAAGCTCTGATCCAATACTTTTCGTTTAAAATCCTGTAAAAATGTCAAACAGAAAATTACTCTCGGAAAACAGAGTAAAAACTAAATAGGACTTGCCGGCGGGATAAAACGCCATTAAATTTTTTCGGTTGCAAGAATTGGTGCTACTGAACAATTTTTTGAAGTAAAACTTCTTAGGCGGCGGTATCGCAAAAATTTGTAAATTTTAGTGAAATTTTTAAAACTGAAAATGTTACATGAATAAGAAGGAAGATATAGTATAGAGAAGGGGGAAAAAGAACGCGCATGCATACGAGTACCTACATACATATGTACGTACACACATACCCACCAAAAATTATATATGTAAGTTGTAAGAAATAGGGAATTCGCTGGCGGCGCAGTTTGCAGCGTTTATTTTACATGATATATAAGGCTTATATAAGGTAAATATACTCCAAGGGATGCCTTATTGTAAGGGATTATTAAGCAATTTTTATATGACCTATAAGGCTTAGGCAGGTGCAAAATAGGGGTTGTGTCACACAACTTGTATTCCTTACAAGATTCATGCATTAAATGTTGAAGGCGATGTCAGATACAACTTTTTCTTCGCGTTGCCTGACAGATTCGCTTTGACAGATAAGGTGAAATGTATGAAAATGCACAAAGCATGTCTTATAGATCGTTTCAGTTGCAGTGCGAAGCAAAAACATGGCCAACTCCTATCTTTTTGCGCGCGTCGACAATCAGCCGGTTTAATATTTATTTTGTTTCGTCCAAATTCAAGGTTTCATTCAACGCAATTAATTGCTTTTCTTACAAATGTCGGCGTGAAGACTACTAGTTCTGGTTCTGAAATCGCACGATCGAGGCCGCTTGGAGGTGGTTAAGATTTTTAAAGCTAAATCAATGTTAGTAAAAATAATTATTTCAGTTTATACATAAGTAACAAATTTGAAATTCTAATTGCATTGCACTACATATGGGAAGAAATACTTGTGCCATAAAAAAAAAAGAAATTAAACAAAAATATTTTTTTTATTAAATTTAAAAGTTACAATAAAAACCCTAAACAAAAAAATTAATTAAAATAAAAAAATAAATAAATAAAATAAAAAATAAATTTCCCTGTGCCAGAACTTGAACCTGGGCCCTCAGGCATACCACGCGAATGCTTTGCTCTGTCGGCCATTGCGATTGCTGGAACGCTGCGAGCAAAAAGGCATACTTATGCTTGGATTAATTGGCAGACTGTCTCATCAACTGGAATAATGCTACTAGTATTTCTACTAGTAGGTGCTGCTGCATAGGACATCGTAATGTTAAAAATACCACATTGCTAACATTGAAAAAGGATAGAACGGGAACTAGTTCGGCTGAAACGCAAACTGGTAGAATTCTAGTTCTCAAATAATAGCTTTCCCTGCAGGGCTGTTGAGGTAACTTGAAAAAAAAACATACTTGAGTTAGTTCTCAAACCTTTTGTTGTGTTTGTGGCTTCAAAACTACATAATATCATCCGCTCGATTACATTGCATGTATCTTTTCGTACAACCGTAGTTGTTAATCTTTTCTTGGTAGAAAAAGGTAATGCGTTCCCATTTTCCCACTGGGTATACATATGTACATAAATAGGTATATGTTCATCCGTATCTACCCATGTACAGCAGGTAAATTGTACCTCGGGATAGCGTTGCCAGATTACTTTTTTTATCAATTTAAAGGAAAACAGTGTTTTTATCTACAAAAAAACTGTAACGGGAGAATTAAGGTTTTTTAGAGGCATTACTGGAATGCAGCCGACGCTGCACCTCCATCGACCCGTAGTATCTTAAAAATGTACTTCCAAAAAACGCGAAAGAGATACTTTAATTTATTCACTCAAATCGGAAATTTTAGAAACAAGACTTCAGATTGGTCTTGTGCCAATTGATAGATGTTACCGCCACTTGTCCAACACCTAGTTTTAACAGTTATTCAACACTGAAGTTATCTAATTCGTATATACCTACTACTTTATACGTATACTTACGCGAATTTAGACGCGTTTGCAAAGTAGCAACCACATGTATATTTTTAAGGTTAATTATTGCGATTCCAACAGTGTCCGAGTTGAGATCAATTAATCTAAAGTCTAAGTTGAAATTGCCCGCCTTTTGTTCACTATAAAAGTATGTATACTTTTACTGAAATTCCCAAAATTATGTTTTCTATTAATAAGTGAATTTGTAATTCCATTTAGGAATTTTAACTCTCTTATAACTGTCTGCATTTGTGAAATAAAACATTCTTGGGTTTCTACAAATTGCTTGTTTTGGGAGTTTAAAATCGACGAAGATTTGCGGACTCAGCGCAGAGTAAATCTCTCTGCTAACATTTATTAAAATTCTTTTTTAATCTAACACCACAATCGGACCTTTTTCCGGACTAACCTGGTGCCGGAAACCAACTGCACTCAATACCTTAAATACAAAATCCCATTCATTGCGCTTTACCTCGCAGTAAGTACAAAATGAGCCATACTAACTCCCAGGGACAACCGTCTAGCCACACAACTGCCTCGAGTAAAAGCCATTTAAGTCACGCTTCTAGTGTCTCCACAAAGACACAGGCCTATCGAAGGTCACCAGAGCTGCAAAGACTCGCAGAAGAACAACAAATAAAACTAGACTTCTNTAGCCACACAACTGCCTCGAGTAAAAGCCATTTAAGTCACGCTTCTAGTGTCTCCACAAAGACACAGGCCTATCGAAGGTCACCAGAGCTGCAAAGACTCGCAGAAGAACATCAAATAAAACTAGACTTCTTAGCCAAGAAGTATAAGGTGCTGGAAAATACCATAGAGGAACCGAATGAAGGGTCGTGCTCAGAAAAATCATCTGTAGTGCAAGAATGGGTGGACTCATTAATAGCTCCACCAGATGATCCTATCGATTGTTGTGCTGCAATTGCGTCCACGGCAGATGAGAAGCCAAATGACCAAACTCAACATGGCAACATAACCTCACAAAATCCTAATTCTCGAAATGTGCACATCGGAAACAATACTTCGCAAGCCCAACCTCAGATAGATAATACGCAGGCTACTTGCATTCCAAACGTGACAGCAACGAACTACGCTCGGCGCACATGTCCAGCGTCAATAAATCAGCCACGTGCTGACACCTTACCTCGACATATGCAATGCCCATTTCCCGGGAAAGATAAAACACAAAAAAACCCATCGACAATTAACGGTCGCGTCAACTTTGCCTTCAACACTTCAAAATTTAACTCCACGATGTCAAATATTCCTTCTTCACTAATAGGACCGCAGAACTTCTTGTCTCCACCGCGAGTGTCAAACGTTGGGTTCCCACAACTGGCCGAAACCACAGTCTAATAATAACACCCAGAACAATTTGACTTTGCAACAGACAAACACACGACACTCAGTTCCACGAGAAGTGCCAACGTTTTCCGGGCGACCAGAGGAATGGCCTATTTTCAGCGCAACGTATGACCGGTCAACCACAGTTTGCGGCTTGAATGATGCTGAAAACTTAATT
>NW_016158040.1:0-62930 GCF_001687245.7 Rhagoletis zephyria
CCGCCACAAAAATGCTGCACGAACTACTCTCCACACCGCGAAAAACCCCTCTACCGCGTAGTGTTACACCACGCAACTTGTCGCCCTTAGAGCGGCTACCGGAAAACTACCAGCAAGAGCATCAACGCACAAAGTACCACTATCGCAGCCAACAACAATTACACTATACGCCTGGTGATCGACGCTTAGATCGCACTACGCAAAGTCTACATTACGAGTCGGTGAAAACGCCAGGCGACCGAACCATGGCGGTGATTACGCCACGCATAACACCACACCAGCAATCAAAGGCGTACCCGGAGGTGGAGGAGGAGGAGGATTGCAGCAGCATCCATGGCAAATCCACCAACAGCACCACACCCTACCCGCAGAAGGTGGCCAATGCGGCGATCACCTTGGCCGTCGTGTCGCTGATGCTTGTGATCAGCAGCAGTATGAATACGGCGCTTATTATCTACATGATTGCGCATGTAAGGCTTGCTGAGACCGCCGCAGTCTATGTAATTTGTGTCAATAATCAATACCGCTTGTCTTACTTTTCAGTTTGGAAAATCATTTTACCTGCAGTTTAGCTTGGTTGCCGCATTCAGTGGCGTGGGGCTTGGTTTCCTCGGTTTCCGTTCGCGCCATTGTGAATGGTTGCCAAATCGCAGCTACACCTCTGGTTATATTCTCGTAACGGTATTCTGCCTGCTCAAATGCTGTGGCTTAGTAGTGATCCTAGTGCTAGATCCTTACCCTGGGTTGCCACTACACGATGTAACTACAGGCATTATACTGGGTCTATCTACATTCACGATTTTCTTTATCGGCCTGGGTGTGGTTGGATCACTTTGGTGCTATAGACCGCCACCAGATAATAGAGTTAATGTTGCTTAAATAATGCATAGAAAATTGTTCAAACAATTATACATTTGATTTAGTTTTTAATAACAATTTTTTTCGATGTATGTATGTGTGTACTATATGAACTTTTCACCGAAGTTGCATGAACACAGATAACTATGTATGCTTGTACGTTCATTATCCTGAGATACGGAACAAAAGTTTTTAAATGCTCACCATTGTTTGAAAGCTTCCTTGGAGAGGATTCCAGCGTCATAAAAATTTCCCGAAATCGATGAAAGGGACTTTTGTTCATAACTTTGTTTATTTTTAACGCGATATTAAAAAGTTGTGTATCGGCTAAAAGACATTTTTAAGAGCCACTTATGCAAATTTAGCTTTAATATACCATTGGCCTTAATTACCTCTTTCAAACAGTAAACTCAACTATATCAATTTTTAACCGTCTAAATTCAATTTTGGTTAGAATAAAATTATAAAACTTTTATGGGTGATTTTTTCCCATGATCCTCTAAATTTAAGACCTAAACACTTTTTCAATAACCATGAAATTTGTTCACGAATAAAAAAAGAAAAAGGGGAAAGCTAGATTTCAGCATTTCCCAGAACGAAAATTTCAAAGATGCTAAAATCCTCTCAAAGTAATCTTTGAAACTAGGTGGGGCATATGAACATTTTTCTGTAGTTCAGCACCGGGGCGATCTAATGTATTATTTATTTAGCTGTAAGTTATATGTACGTAATATTCATAGTTTACTTATAAAATTTAGCTACTTATACTAGTGCGAGTATTGGATTCTTAAATGTAATTCGAAAATAATATTCACGGCTAAAATACCAAAAAATAAGTAGGACAAGTGAATATCACTTTACACTGTTCGAAAAAAGACTGTAAATAAAAAATTTTCGAAATAGAAAAAGAGGCACACACACAATCCAGTTTTTAGAGATTAAAAGGACATACATATGTAAATACCTATGTGTAGTTACCTAAATAATTTTGTATATGTATGGTTCTACTGTTATATGGTTGTAATTAGTTATAAACAAAGCTGTTAAAGTCAAGGGACATTTTGACTAGTTTTGGATATTTTTCTTTTGTTTATTTAATGTTTATATTTTCTAGTTTAGCACTTTACATAACCAGCGCCACATTTCAAACTTCGTACAAAAATTATGAAAATACAACAAGCTTTAACATTTGCATCCGAAAATTTTCAACTTTTTATTCAGAACAACTATATAAAATATGCTCGACAAAATCGTTTGTATCGGAGAAAAAGCCTAGCATCATCAGCAAAAAAAATTATTAAAATTCTCCGCGAATCTTGAAATTTGTACTTTAACCCAAAATTCTAAATAAGAAGTTTGAAATTTTCAGGTGCAAATACAGTCTTGTGAAAAATAATAGGGACACGAAATTGTTACCAGTTTTGGCTATTTTTCGTTTGTTTTTTTTTTAATTTTTATTATCTTTTTTATAACAAATACAGCTCACTATCTAACAAACACCATATAGTGCAAATTTTTTTGCGGAAAAAAATCATCAAAAATCAACACGATTTCTTACCCACTTTGAACTTGCACTTTCTTAAGCTGGAATTAAATGGGCTATACAACTGCACACCTAGATTTAAAGTTTGTTGTTGTTGTAAAATTTTGTTTAACTTATCTAATTTTTCTTTGTTTTGAAGTTTGGATTTATACGGGGTTTGTTAGGTAACGAATTGCATTTTTAAAAAATAATAAACATTAAACAACCAAAAGAAGAATAGCCAAAACTTGTGAGAATATCGTGTCCCTATTATTTTTCACATGACTATATGTATGTTTGTTAGTATGTACTTAGGATGGTCGATTAATCGAACAAGCTAATATGCTGATTAATCGAAGCCTGATTATTTAATTAAATTATCAATTCAAAATAAATCAAAGTAACTAATTTCTCGATTAAATACATTTTGATTAATCGGAATTGAAATAATTTTGTTTATCAGAAAACTGATTAACCACACGTCCCTGGTATGAACTATGTACATATCAATTGTTGATGTCACAGAAATAAGTTAATAATACATATTACAAGTAATAAGTATGCAAAAAACACGGCCGACTTCAGTGCTCATATACTATAAAAGTTATTCGGTAACATATAAAAAACACGGCCGACTTCAGTGCTCATATACTATAAAAGTTATTCGGTAACATATAAAAAATGAAAAATATTCCGTCGAGTTGGAAACCTTCTATTATTTTGAAGTCAGTCAAAAAACCAGGGATGTGAACCGGTTTCGAGCCAAACCGGATTACCGTTTTTTTTGTAATAATTAACTGAACCCTTAAACGAACCGGAATTTTTCACAAATGCTTAATCCAAACCGAAAATCGAACCATTTTTTAAAAAGAATTAATGTTCGTTTCGGGCAATTTTCCCTCCACTTTCTTATCTATTTTTCATTAAATATCGTAATACCATATGTGTTTACCATCTGACTTTTTTTCCACGTATAACGTATGATATAAATCTGTCCGGTTTTATACATATATACAATGGTCGAAAAAATTATAACATCACCACATTTTGAAAAGTTTTAAAATATAATATTTTTTTGGTATATAATTTAGTTTTTTTTTTTATATAAAAATACAATTCATTCTTTAGCAAAAACCGTGTAAATATTAAAAAAAAAATTAAGCAAAATTTCGTAAAAATTGCGAGCTTTTTAATTAGATTTCTAAAAAAAAAATCTAAAAAATCAAAGCTAATTTTAGGTAATTTGAAACTTGTCCTTCATAATACTACTACTAGAATTCAATCGGCCGCAAAACTGCATATAAAATATTTCTATGAAATCTAATTAATAGGCTCGAAATTTTTACGAAGGAGTCTTGGTTTTTTTTTTGGCACAAAATTGGAAACTTGCAGCTACACGCTTTGTTTTCAGAATGAACTACATTTAAAAAAAAAAATAACCAAACTAAATAACAAAATATGTTAAAACTTGTTAAAATGTTCGCGGCTATAATTTTTTCGACCACTGTATGTATTTCTTTTTGGATTTTTACCGAATAAATTAACACAAATATACATATTTTTTTTTTTGTAATTCCCGAACTATTAAACCGAACCAAAACCCCGGTTCAAAAACCAAAAAAAAAACAAAAATCTTTTTAACGAACCAATTCAAAGGAAGTAACCGGCTCGAAGCAAATTTTCACCCGGTTCACGTTCCTGTTGAAAACTATTTGATAGCTTATGTATAAGTGCACAATTTAGCTATTCATAAGGTATACTTATCGCAGCTTTTGTTCAATCTTAGAAGACTTGAAGTTAGTAATAAAGTTATGGGTTTAAATATACAAATGTACATATGTAAGATACTTTTATTGTTTGTCAATATAATACAATGCGAATAAAGGTTTTTGAAGTCAAATGAATTTTAGTCACGAATAATTTCCAGAGCTTTGGTTTCAATTCTGTTGTTATATTTTTGTGTGGATATACGGATTTCTCTGCAATTTATTCACTTGTATTCACAGAATAAGGACAAATTGGCAGAGTTTTTAAACACTTTTGTGATTTTAACCCATATAGTGTCGGCCAACAGACAAAGTCGAAATAAAAATTTCGTTACGTGAAAAGCCTTAAACGGAAATTTTGGGTCCATTTTGTGTACTCGAAATTCCATTTCAACCCCCACTCTCTGGACTTAGGTCAGAAGAACGCCTTTTTGATGTACATAAATTAAAAAAAAAAATTAACGGCAGTTTTTATAAATTAAACTTCTTATATAAAATACCGCTGTTTAAAACTTGCACTCATTTTACTAAAATTTCGTTAGGCATGCAACTGCATATCCTAGAATTTAGATTAAAAAGTTCAAAGTTTTTATGGAAATATGTTGCATTTTTCTAAAATTTGTATTAAGCTGTTATTTATTTGGAAAAATCACCGTTCACTCAGTTTCGGTTTAAGTCTAGGACCCTCTCTCTAAATTAATACGCTAAACCATGTAGTACGTATCATATTTATATGTAAGTAAGCTTAAGAAATAGCGGTTTCATCGATGCGGTCTACCCCGCCAGAGTTATATTGGCCACTGAAGCCTTGTGGTTAGATGCATACTACCACCCTGCAGGACCTATAATCGATCCCTTGTTCAAGCATCAACTCAAATATAAAAAAAAAAAAAACTTTCTAACACAGGTCGTCCATGGTTTTCCGAAAACCATCGGGCGCTCGGTAACGACGTAAAAGTTTAGCCCTCTCCACTTGTGTTACGAAATTTATCACGACGCACACCACAAACTGGAGGGCCGCTCGACCAACCACGTAGCCAAAATATGAAAGCCAAACGTTTTTTCCCCTTGTGCTAATGCATCAGAGCTAGCAATGAGATTTCCATAGTAATAGCTAGAACTATTTTCATGGATCTAAACTTAAGTTTCTAAAGCGTCGCTTGCGTTTTTTTGCATTTTACTGTATTCTGTGCATCTTTTTAGTCAGTTCTGGGCTAAACAATTTCGGGAGATTCCATGCATGGGCCTTATGCATACATACATATTTCCTTCTGCAATGCACATGGGTCTGTTTTATGCTCATTTATCGCAAAGCTCGATTGAGTCCCCAACACCGCCATGTCTTCTGCGTACGAAACTACTTTTGCAGTCTATCTTTCAAATTTCTTAAGTAATTTATTTAGCTACAAGTACCAAAGAAGGGGATCAGGCCCCTTGTGATGTATGTACATAAATACATACTTTCCTTGTTAGCTGGGCCTAGGGATGGCAGCAATTAATCAATCATTTGATTAAATTAATCGATTATCAATCGATGAATTGTAAAATAATCGTAAAAACATTTTCAAGAAATATAAATTCTCTAGTTATCTAAAATTCAGCCAATTTTTTGCAATACCTAGCTGGGCCTTATTCTACTACATTCTTATTTTCTTGCAGCCTTGTAAGTTTGGCTGATTGCAAAAATAACATATTAAACTTTTCGCAAATTTTTTCTTCAATTTCAAATTGCATCTGTTTATGACGCTAAGGGCCAGTTTTTCAGTGCCAGTTTAAACTTAGATTAAGTAAACTGAGTTTAAATTGAACAGCTGGCTGACATTTGATTGGCTGATCTTAGTTTAAACCAACCAGATCGGACCTTTACACTGAGTTTAAACTACAGCCGTGCACTGAAAAACTGGCCCTAAGTCTAAATTTTCTGCACATATGTATGTAATGCTTTTTGTTGTTATGTATGTGTCTTCTCCGTGTTTACATATATGAATATAGATACGTATGTATTTCTTTCTTTCTTTACAGTAAGCTGGGTGAATACCAAAGAGAACACGAGGACGCAGCCGCGGATATGTCCGCCTACGTCTCAAATCCAATAAACGCTTACCTGCTGACAAAACGACTGACCACCGACTGGCGACAAGTGGAGAATTTAATGGCGCACGATGTAGGCGTCGGTAGGTTTTATCTAATGCATACATAAATATGTACACTCATGCTTTGATTACATAATCTCTTTTCGTTTTTCGCAACCCCGTTTTCCTGTTCTAGAGTTTCTGAACAACATCACGAATTACCGCCACATACTGAAATTCCCATCCGATGAAGATTTGAATGGAGCTGCAGTAGCGTTGATGCGGCTGCAGGACACCTACAAACTGGACACATCGAGTGTGGCGCGTGGCATGCTTAATGGCATACAATACAGGTAACGATAATTATCATGAAAGAGACATGTGTAAGTAGGAAGTTGAAGTAGAAAATTTCGAAGTAATCGGTGATCGCAAAGTTTTATCTGCTTATTTGTGATTTGCGCAATAGATCTGAATGATTCCCATTGAAGTTCCTTGCAATTGATAATATTTATTCTACACAAGTTCTCCTAATTTCCCCAGACAATGAAAATCCTTTTGTTTACGTTAGGAGACTCTGGTTACATCACATTTGTTTTTCTGTTTTCCAGCACGGCAATGTCTTCAGATGACTGCTTTGAGTTGGGACGCCAATCGTACGTCAATCATGACTACTATCACACCGTACTCTGGATGAGTGAGGCAATGACTCGACTCCAAGAGGAACCTCAGAATCAAACTCAAACCTTTACGCGGGCCGATATTTTGGAATACCTCGCATTTTCCACATATAAACAAGGTAATCAAGAAATCAAGGCGAATTTATACGAGGTGGTAGCGGCTGCCCAAAAACAAAAACTACACTAACAAACAGTACAAAACGAAATTAAAACGAACACATACATATTTTGACAAACACTAAAAGTTCGCCTTGAAATCAGCAGCTCCGGTAACACCACCTTTTACGAATTCGCCTTGTAAGAAATTTTACAACTTTAAAATTAACTGTCAAAGGATGTCTAAAGTAATGATGGTACTCACTGTTTCAGGCATTTAAGGTGCAAAGTAGTTATGTAGCAATCTAGCATACGTTTTGTTGTTGGAAAATTAACACCTAATAACACCTTAATAAAAGGCCACAAAGAATGATCGCACGCAGAAAAGCCTGAAAGTATGCAATTTTATGTTCTAGCGGCACAGGGTGTAAATAATGAACAAATTCAAATCACAACTCTTCAATTGAAATTTGATTTGGGCACATTATAATATGTACCTACATATGTAGTATGTATCAGCAAATGCTATATAAAACATATGTCCGTATTTCTTTCTTAAGTATAGTTTTTTTTTGTAAAAACATCGCTCTCATGACAAGTAGGATTAACAACCCTGACGGAAGAAAGTGGGTTTTTTAAGTCAACAAATTTTAGAACGACTTTGAAACAAATACATTGAGTAAATGTCTTAAAATTCGATGCTATTTTTACCCAAAGAAACCATTTGTATCCTGCAAATATGCAAAAAGCAAATCTGTGAAGTGCAGAACGAAAGCGTATTCAAACGAAACATACTGACTTTGAAGTTCGTTAAGCCAAATGCATTTTAAAGTCGGATAATTGACTGCTTCCTAGGACATCGCCATGTTAAATAAGTCAGTTCATTGAAGGGGAAAAAGTGGGAATTTCAATTAAAGTAATTTAATTTCCTTCACGGATTTATATATTCAAATCTTAACTGCTTATATATGCGATAAAATTAATGAACTAGAATAAGCCTTTCGATACCCTTTTACTTAATCGTGTTCATCTTACATAAGTGCTATATTTCTCCTTGTTTTTCAATACGGGGTAGACTTGAGTTATACTTATTTAAGTATAAAAAGTAACCCAATAAACATAACGAATTCGGCGCGAATTCGAGACGAGCTCGTTTTCTCTGATAGAACTATCGAGACGAATCGAATTCGAATCGAGTATTGCTAGTTTTTCGAATCATTAACGGAAATGCAATAACAACAAATGATGTTTCTAAGGACATCAGAAAATGTGAAGTGAATAATTTAACATTGATTAGCATTTCTGTAACTAAATACCCATTTCCAGAAATAACCAAGGTTGTACAAATCACTTTAAGCACAGATATTTACTTTGTTCCGATTAGAGGTGGCAGATATTTGCGTACCCGTGACTTTGTCACGGTTACTCCAAAAGTCACTGGTAACTGCTGTGACAACTTCCAAAAAATCACCGTGACAGACTGTGAAAAAGTAACAGTCGCAATGATGTTTTAGTAGTCGGATTGCGCCTTCCACAAGAACAGTAACAGTCACAGTTGCTGCTACGAACTGTGACTGTGATAAAGTAGCACTCTCAATTACATATCGAGAAACTGCGAGCTTAACCTTTATTATTCTTGAGCAAATGCAGTATATACTCGTACATATGTATATAGTTGGGTATATCCTCGGTACGGAGGATGTGTTGCCCGAGGCGGTTGCAAGAGTTCCAAGTCAGCTAGGCTCTAAATAAACTTAAGACATACGGTTCATCACCAGCTCCTTGCTCTGGGATAGAAATTTCACGGCGGAATAAGGTTATGCTTACGCCCAACGTAGAGTGAGTAAGGATCTCATGTCGATTTACCTGAACTTAGTAACAAGTTGTTCTGCGGTTTGTGAAATAGCTATTAACCCTGGTAAGACCGAGCTCATTTTATTCGTCAGGACTTATAATGTGTATAATATTTAGAAGCGAGTAAAAACAAGGTGGCCTATTTGGCGTTTACAGTGCCATTGGTAAAAGATGCAGCCTCCAAATCTAAAACACATGTAGCTATGTAGAGACCATTATAGGAATAATTGATTGTTATATTAGTGCTTAGACGAGCTCCACCTCCGATTTTGCGGCTGTTTCCGGAAGAGGTTGCCGATACAGAAAAGTAGACGACTAGACATTTACTAGAAAAATACCGTCGAGAAGAATAAATATTTAAACAGATAGCCAAGATGAGAGTGATTGCCCGGTAAGGGAATGCTTGACCTCTCTCGTGCGGTCGCCTCGAAATACTTACCAATTAGGTTGATTTTGGTCCCAGGGCATAGCAACATTTCAGTTAACTGAAAGACTGTGGAATTTGCTTACATGGCATCTTCGAGTTTATTTTTCCTGGCAGAAAGGATATAGGAGTTCAAGTGGTACTCATGTCTTTGGGAAAACCCTAAGACATTCACAACTGCAAGGACCTTCCAAGAGCTGATGAACCGTAGGCGGCCAAAATAGCTTCTTAAACTGACCAGGCATTAAGTCTTCGAGCAGGAGTGCAAAGAATGTAGGGCATATCAGCACTCAGCTGCCCGCTTTTGCTAAGCTAAATCCGAGGGAAATCTCTGCCTTCGGAACTTCATCTTGGGCACGCAGCGCTGCCACCTACCCCAGCCCTAAGCTAAAACATCCATCCATCAAAAAACTTTAGAACAGGAACTCAAATTAATGTTGTTTTTAATTTATTGCAGGCAACGTGGAAAGAGCGCTTACGATGACTAATGAACTATTAGAACTAACACCCGACCATGAACGCGCCAGAGGCAATAAGGTATTTTACGAAAAGGAGATAGCTGAACTCCAAGCTGAACGCAAAGTCAAAGGTGACGATGGTAGCGAGAGTACACCTGTCTCTGATTTGGTAAGTCTACGATGCCTAATTTGGCAGCAGTCGGAATTCACTAACAATTCACTCTGCTTGATTGCAGCCGATTGCCAAGGGTGATCCCAGTGATTATACCTTTAGCGAACGCAAAGCATACGAAATGCTTTGTCGTGGTGAATTGAAGCTGACCCCAGCGGATTTGCGACCACTCCGATGCCGTTATGTTAACAATAATGTGCCCTTCCTGCGCTTGGCGCCACTCAAACTCGAAGAAGCCTTTTTGGACCCTTATATTGTGATCTACTATGACGTCATGCATGACAAAGAAATTGAATTGGTTAAGAAACTGGCGCGTCCTCGATTCCGTCGCGCTACCGTCCAGAATGCGGTTACCGGCGAATTGGAAACCGCTAATTACCGTATCAGCAAATCGGCATGGATACGCACAGAGGAGCATAAGATCATTGAAAACATTGTACAACGAACAGAGGATATGACGGGTTTAGACATGAGTGTGGCGGAGGAATTACAGGTGGTGAATTATGGCATTGGAGGCCACTATGAGCCGCATTTTGATTTCGCAAGAGTGAGTTGAAGACAGAATTATTCATGCAAACAATGAAATTATTTTAGCGCCAGGGAGTATACATTGAGTTTTTAACATTGTATCTCGTTCCTTACAGAGGGATGAGATTCGTGCCTTCCAAGGGCTCAACACTGGCAATCGTATCGCAACGGTGTTGTTCTACGTAAGTCTACTTTGACGCCGCTTATAGGCAAAATATCTCAGTACAATTATAGCCGTGTTTACGGTGTGAAATATCTTTTTGTTTACCTCGTAGATGAGTGACGTGGAACAAGGTGGTGCCACAGTCTTTACAAACTTACGCATTGCTTTGTCGCCCAAAAAAGGATCAGCGGCCTTCTGGTACAACCTGCACAGGTCCGGTGAAGGTGATTTCAGAACGCGTCATGCGGCCTGCCCTGTTCTAACTGGCTCTAAGTGGGGTAAGAATACATACAAACAAACATATGTGCATACATACATGTATATGTTTAAGTATGTATATTTCTGTACATACGTTCATACTCACATACATCGGTAATATATCTTTAATAATAAATACTTACTTATCTCTTTCAGTCTCGAACAAATGGATACATGAACGCCAACAAGAATTTCGTCGACCTTGTGGTCTGGAACCTGACCACGGCGAATTTGCAATTTAAGTCCATTTAAAGAAAAACCAGCAAGCGGAAGTATGCGTACGAGTATTTAAAACTTGATAAGCATTCAAAGTTGTTACCTAAGAGTTCTAACTTTTTGAAGTCGTACGAAGCTTTGTGTTTATATTTGACCGTTTACATGTCGGCCATAACTTTGTATTTTCTACATTGTTACTGCTAGAGCATTCAAATTGAAACTGTTATCGGCAACTGTTTGCACATTTAGAAACGCTATGAAAAAATCGACTCAGAAATTCGGTATGCCATTTTGTAAATGTCGCGTTTTTTCTAAAATTAGTGAAATTCAATTTTATAATTGTTAAGCTCTTTTTTATGCCACTTACATAAGTACATATGTATATTTGTACTATTCTGTTTGTACATGCGTAGATATACATACATATACATATATGGATATGTATGTATTTATTTATCTTATAAAGGTTTTTTAATATAAAAAAAAAAAAGTTAAATTAAAAACGAGTTTTGCAATATATTTATATGTATACATGAATTTTTACTATTTTTGATTTTAGGGGAGGTGAAAAGGTGAGTGCAACCTTTGTTTAAAAATATGCGTATTCTTTTTGCGCTTTATTTATTTTTTCGGAAAAACGTTAAACGTCGAAGGTATAGAATAAAGGTAATGCCGCATTATACTAAAGCCAGCTTCCCGACATAAGCTACCCAACAAGCATTTCAGTAAACGTTTTTAAAACTAACTTAAATTAAGTTTGCTATAATAAGCGTTAAATAAGCATTTTTAATATTAAGCTTATTAAAAGTTTTTTCAAATAAACCTTTAATAAGTTTTGAGAGCGAATGTTTATAAATAACTTAAACTTATAAATGAAATGTAAATGCCAACGACATGAAGTAGTAAATATAAAATTTTTTCAATCGTAAGTGACGTGTTTACGTTTTTTAAAATATATTATTAAAAGAAAAAATTAAATAAAACCAATGCGGTAAAACAAGAAAATCCAATCCAGGACCCGCTGCGCTAATCGGTGGAGCATTCGAGTCTTCAAATGATGAGTTCCCCTTATCCTTTCTTAGTTTAACATTCAATTAAAAATGTATTAAATTTTTTTCAGAAAAGTTCATCAATGAGAATGGCGGCGATAAAGCGCAATATATAGCTGCATCGATGTCCCTTTTCCAATTTGCCAATAACCGCAAGTAATTGAAAGCACGCAAGAATATGTAATANACTGTAGATGAGTCCGCGGAAAATTCGCATTTCGTTTAGTTTCTAGATGTTAAGCAATCTATGTATGAGGTTTTAATGAAATATCTTTAAATAAAGGGTTATAAAAATGTTTATAAAAAGCTTTCTTTTGAAAATTTTTAGTAAGTTTATATTGATACGCTTATATAAAACTTTTTTTGAACCTTTATTATAAGTTTACACTTTTACGCTTATAAAAAGCTTTCTTTTGAACATTTATTACAAGTTTATATTTCTACGCTTATAACCAATGTTCCTTTTCGATTATATTACGCTTACTTTCAAGCGTTTTATAAACAAAAAATCAACGTTTTGTAAGCTTAATGTTTATAATTGAAAACTTAAAAAAAACTTTCTTTAAGTTTATTTCGCTTGTTGGGTACGAATACAGATATGTATGTATGTATGTATGTATGTATGCACATGTGTACAGTGTTGCCAAACATGGGCTTTTCATACCAAAACTGGTAGGTTTTTTTCCATTTAGTAGGTTGGTAGGCTTGATTGGATTTTGGTAGGTTTTAGGACAATGAGTAATTGTTATTTGCGAAAAATAGAAAATATGTACGTACATATCTCCATATAGCAAACTTTTTTACACAAATATTTCACCGGTGCGTTCGTATAATGGCGGCCACAAACATGTAAATATACCTGATTCCTAAGTACAAACGTTATTATTGCCAATATGCAATACGGACATCCATATATCGTGACCTAAGGGTGAAAAGGTGCCAAGTCCATTTTTAGAAATTTTTCAGGAGAGACGAAAAATCGATGTAGTTTCGTATTACCTGTCATTCTGCATCAAAAACTAAACTTTGAAAAAAAAATGGACTTGGCACCTTTTCACCTTTAGGTAGCGATATAATTTATGGCGTACTTGGACCAAGATTCCAGAAAAGTCTGCCAATGGGCTCGTACTCAACCATATTTCAGGCGGAAGTCTTCCCAATCGAAGTCTGTGTTCGCGAATGTCATCGTAGAAGGCAAATGAGGCCAGAAAAAATATTATGTCGGACATTCAGGCAGCGTTAAAGGCCTTAGAGTCTTTTAAAATGGCATCAAGGCTTGTAAACTCTTGAACCACCTGCGAGCCCACAATAGCGTCACGCATGAAGGGTTTGAAGGCAACGAAAGGGCTGACTGTCTCGCAAAGCGTGAAGCCCAAATGCGTTTGCATGGTCCCTAGCTTTTCTGTGGTACATCTAAAGGATACACTGCAGACCTACTTAGGAGCTAGCTGGGAATAATCTCAAATTGCTGCCTACTGGCGGAAGTCAAAGGGAATAAGATAATCAAAGATATGCATAACTCTTTCCAGCAGGAGCTCCAAAAGACACCTTGAACTTAGAACTCTTACTGGCTACCTGACAGCACACTGCAAGTTAACGTACGGTTTTAATTAAATGGGTCTTTTTGAAGAGAGAGAGGGTTTGTCGGCTGGTGAAAGAAACCCCAGAGTATATTCAATGTGCCTGCCCACGAAGCATGAATCGTAGATTGATACACCTTGGGGAACGATTGCCTTTTCCATCTAAAATTTGGAACATGGCCTCATCCAAAGTGCTGAGCTTTTTAATAGCACAATATATTTTCTTAGGTCGCAGCGCGGGTATCTTCGACGTCATAATAATAATATTGTCACTAGATACGAATAAAGAGCTCGGAAAAACTCTTTGGGGAGTTCTGGGGAATACTGTTGCACTCGAAAATATAGTTGACCGCGGGTCTATCTTCGCTGTCAAAGAGGTTAACGCGGCTTTATTTGCCGTCACCTATGTTAAGAGTCTTTCTTCGCCGAAAGTTTTTTACGCCTCTTTTTTCGCTATCAACTTTTGAGCTCGCGTCTTTATTCGTATCTAGTGACATATCATGTATGTGTAAAGAGACATATGTGCCCATGGATAAGTCTGTACAGTAAAATTAATCGTTATACGCAGTTAATTTGTTTTTATTAATCTAGTTGTGTTTTACTTTTACTAAATGTTATGTTAACTATGTTTTTAAAAAATTTGACATTGAAAACTAATATTAAAACTCAAAAAAATGTTTGGTAGGTTTTGGTTGGTTATGGTAGGAAAGGTTGGTAGGAAAAAAAATTTGTCTGTGGCAACGCTGCATGTGTACATACACCCCGCGACAAAATGATACGATCACTCAGTTTGGGCTACTTATTTTTTATTCTATTTTTCAAACTAATTTGAATTATTTGTTTATACAAGTAATTTTTCCTTAAAAAACAAAAGAATTATAGAAATTGGTTAACGTAGTCCACAGTGGTGCGGTAACATACATAAAAAAAAAATGTATATGTATATATTCCGACGAATAACTCTCTCCTTTTTGTGAAGTCGGTTACAGTGATGCCAGACATTCTTTGTTAAATTACCCAAGAATATCGGAATAAAAATTCCACAATTACCCACATCTTAAAATTGTATGTATTCAAAACATATAAATATTTCAGAATTAAAGAAGTAACATTCATGCTACCTTAATATGCATATATGTACATACAATATTTTTTCGAAATTCGATCTATAGATTGTGCACTAAACGCCTAAAAGAATTTAAAAACATTAATAAATTAGCTTCAATGTTTATCAAAAGCCAAGATTTTGAAGAATCTTTTTTTTTTTGTTTTTTATTTTTTGAATACTTACTGGCAATTCATAAAATGATCACCGTTACAAATTTTTTGCATAGTGTATGCGAATATGGTTTCTGTGACTTAAACGTTGAAGCACTTGACATTTTATTATGTGAAAAATAACACTGGTGATGCGGTATAATGACCAGTTCTGGCTACATTTCTTTTGTTTTTTAATGTTCTAGTTCATTATATAATAAACTGAATCACCATTTCAAGCTTTGTACAAAAATTCTATAAATTCAAGCAAAATTTCACCTTAATTTCAATCTTTTATTCAGAATTTTGAGAAATTTTACGTATGCTGTTGTTGAGCCTGCTAAATTTTAGTAGGATAAAGTGCAAGTTTCAAGCGTACAAAATTCCGTTAATTTTTTCCAATTTTTTTTAGCTGACGGTGTTGTGCATTTTCTTCCACATAAAGTATGCTCCATGATTTAGGTGAAAATTGGTTGAATTTTCATAATTTTTGTACAAAGTTCAAAATGCGGATCTATACGCAGTTTATTATATAATGAGCTAGACTTTTATAAAAAAAAAATATATTATATTAAACATTAAAGAATTTAAGAAATGTTGCCAAAACTGTTAAAAAAGGTGTTTCTATTATTTCTGCCAACTGTGTAGCTGTTAATTTTTTATGTTTCTTAGAAGTCGGCGAACGACTCTATGCAAATATTAATTCGAAAATATACGAAAGAGTTATAAAATAATCTAATCATTTTTTCTTCCCAATTAGACGCAAGCGAACGCATGTGTGCAACTGTGGCATACTCTTTAAAGAAAAACATTACTCCATTTGTATATATGTACCCTACATCTATCTCAGTTGATCATACTTATATATGTATGTAAGTAGGTATGTACATTAGACTACAGAACCAAAAAAAGTTGCGGGTTTTCCGCCGGGATTACAAAATCTAATATACATACATATATATTCAATAGAATGGTATTTTGCCACTCTTTTAATTTCTTTGCAAAAAAAAACTCACTCACGTCCCTTTTTTCCAATACCAACACATCTTAATTCATCTTGGAATGACGCTCGTTCATCCTACCTTTCTCTTTTATCCCTTGAATGAGTTTTTTTATCAAAAAAAAAAAGATACCTCACAAGTCTAAATGGGAATAGTTTAGGTTCAGTTATTCAGGTTTTTGTTATATCCATCTTTGGAAAAAGTTAAAAACAGCATTTTTTATTCAAATTTTTTAACCTTAAACCTTTTTGTCATTTGAGGGTTTTTGTAATCTTTAAGAAACTATTTTTATTCATAAAAACTCCATTTTGGAGGTATTTTCAAATCGGTCCAGCTCAAATATAATATATTTTATAATTCCAATGGAAACACAGTGAAAGGTCTAATTCAATTAACTAATACAAGAAGTAAATGAAATAAAAAAATGCCACAGTCAAACAAAATAATATTAAGAAATCTTTAGTTTGAACGTTTTGAATGTTTGAAGAGGGTTGCCACGTGTTTAAAAAGTTATATTCAAAATATTTAATAAGTTGTATGTATTAATAAAAAATGGCTATCGATCGTAATGGGTTTGAAAAGTCTTTATTTCTAACCTTTATTTAGGAGGGTTGCGCTGTATTCGAATAACACTGGTCTACAAGGGTTTTGCGAATAAGACGGGACCTAGTGTTTCCGAACGGATTTTTCGTGCTGAACACGAATCTGGGGTCCAAAACTTCCCATCACGTCACGTTTTCGAGAAAAAAGGGGTTGAAACCCCTAAAAACAGCGTTTTTGGCCATTTTTGAAAAATTGTAGAGCTGAACCCTGACGTGCTACAAACTTTGTATATGTCAGAAATTAAAGGCTAAATCGTGCCCTTTCGAATGAGCCCTATGCCGAATTAATCGCATGCACCCTTAGATCAGGGGGTGTATTTGTGTCTAGGAGTCCAATTTTTATATCCACCATATTCGACCCGTCATCTTAAATTTTTAAAATCTAACTGCAGATTCGTAATCAGCGACTTTTAATATAGTTAAAACCTTGGCATTATTAATTTTCTATGATCGTTTAAGATTAAATTCTTTCTGTGATCAATTTTTCCTGCACCCCTAAACACAAATACACCCCCTGCTTTAAGGGTGCACGCGATCAATTCGGCATAGGGCTCATTCGAAAGGGCACGGTTTAGCCTTTAATTTCTGATATATGCAAAATTTGTACCACGTCAGGGTTCAGCTCTATAATTTTTCGAAAATGGCCAAAAACGCTGTTTTTAGGGGTTTCAACCCCTTTTTTCTCGAAAACGTGACGTGATGGGACATTTTTGACCCCGGATTCGTGTTCAGCACGAAAAATCCGTTCAGAAACACCAGGTCCCGTCTTATTCGCAGAAAAAAAGTTGAAATTTGTAGACCAGTGTAATTTAATTCAAATTAGTTCATCAGTTTATTGAAATACATGTGTAGCACAATGTCAAACGAAAGAGATTTTAGAGGATATTAGTTTGAAAATACTTTTGAAAAGGATTTTCAAAAATGAGAGCTAAGGCCTGTAGATGTGTGATAAAGTTTTAGTTATTTTTTAATCAAGAACCTTTTTCATTGGTATAGGGTGTTTCGAAATTTGATAAAATTAAAAACCTGTGCTATGCGAGACTTATCTTCACTCAGAAACGGCTGCGCGGTTTTAGATGAAATATGACACTCAGATCTCTTATAACTCTGGCTAACATTTGGAATGTTAATCAAGTTTGTGAAATTCAATTTTGGGCGTCTTGACAGCATTTGGGTTCACCAGTTATTATTATTTTTAACACCTTACAAACATAAATTTTCCACATCCGCTAAAAATTCTTGGTATTGTGAAGGATGCAATTGTAAATGCTTTTTCAAGCTTGTTTATCTTTTTGACGCTTCACTTTCCAGGGAAAACTCTTTCTGGCACACATTGGAAATCGCAGTTGATTTTTTTCTGTTGAAAAACTTCCAAATAGCGCCCATGTTTCTACAAAATCACAGCAAAACGCAATTGTATCACTTTTATGAATTTTTTAATATATAGAGTTCTTAGGTACATCTTCAAAAGTGTTATGTAGAAATGCGAATCAACAACAAAATTTTAACAACTGTCGTAAAATAATGTAACTTCAAATACAACGCCTTGTGAATTACCTAATTGTTCGGCATTTCCGAAGCCGAGCATAAAAAATCAGCCGAATAGGCCGAATACCGAAGCCAGGCCGAACCTTCGGTCGGACACTACTATTTTGTTTTGTGTGGAGAGTGATGCAGTCTAATGTACATACGTACCCAATGGGAAAATGTAATGTATAGTAGTCGAAATAATAAACAGTAAAACAATCCTTTTCACATTCGAAAATGCATTTTTTTTCCCAGGGCGATGTCTTACGAAAAGTGGGGCATTCAATTTTGCATTACCTAGTATCGAGAAATGAATGTGTTTTAATATGAAATTTTCGGAATTTTTTGAATGCATTAAAATGCTTATTACATAGTTAGCAGTAATATAATCGAGAACTCATAAAAAATACATTATATTATTTTGCACGCATGTAATGCATTTCTACTTTTCCGACTGGGTAGTTGTTTATGTACTTACATAGGTACATATGTACATATGTATGCAAGCGCATGTATGTGTATTTTTTCTCTCATTGTATATACAATATAAACATAATCACATACAAAAATATATGACATATAACCGCCAAAAAGACGTACATATGTACGTAGCATTTTGAAACACCTGCACATAACTGGCGTGTCAACGACTCAGTCGGAGTTATACTTCCCTAATCGACACAACAGTTTGTAAAGAAGGTGGGAGTACTGCATTGTCTTCGCCACTGACAAAGTCTTAGGAATGGCTTCACAATCGCAATATCCTGATGCTACCAGCCTGGTTCTGGAATGTGTCGGCAAAACCTCGTCGATACCTCGGTGCATTCTTATTTTCCTATTTGTCGGCCTATGGACCGTTAGTTGTCAAGCCGAGTACTTCTCCTCGATCGATAGTATTCAATTGCTGGCCGTTGTTGAAAAAGAGTTTATTCAATGGTTTCAACAATTTATTCGAACACAGGCCGAGGACTTTGCAGTCTTACGCAAGTGGGTAATCCTTCGATATACATATGCATATATATAGGTACATATAAATTTTTAAATAAACTTAATTACTCTAGTTTCATAGCTAAAGTGAAGAAGGAGCACGAATTGGCGCTGGAGGATCCGGAATCATATCTGGGGAACCCCATCAATGCATTCAAACTCATCAAAAGAACCGTAATCGATTGGGCGGAACTAACAGAATATGCTTCAAATCATACACGACTGCAAGGTGAGTGAGCGGAAATGATATGTATGTATATTCGCCAGTTCGTTAAAAACCTTTCGCAGCCTTTCGAGCTTGAAAGACGATAATGGAATATCCGCATTGAGAGCGGTATTGATCGCGGGAAAGAAGTTTCCCTTCCTTGCATGCTCATCTTCCAGTTTCCTGATGTGTATGTATGGTTGTGCATTTATCACATTCATTTACTTTGTCGGCGACTTTTGTCGGCGTTGAGAGCAAAGCCCCTGAACCATGGTTAGCTTATTTCTTGTTGTAGATTTATGCAGGGACGAACACCAGGCACTGATTTTCAAATGTACATCGAGAGCGTTCATAGTCTTCCCAGTGCGTACCTCTACATTTCGGCGTTCTGTATAGAGAGAGTTAGCTTAACATTATTTTTCGAAGGAAGCAGAAGCTAAGCGATTTTTGTTTCCTTTGAAAGTATAACCATGGACGCTTTTGTCGGATTTGCATTTACGCCATTTTCTTTAGACCAAGTTTTCACAGCTTCCAAAGCGCTTTGTACCACAAGGCATAAAGACACCTGGTGCGCAATTCTTGAAAGGCTAGTGCCTTTCAATGACAGCCACAAGCTGATGAAGAGCTCTGTCAATCTGCATTTCCAATAACTACGCTAGCATTGCTTACATGCTATAGACTATCAACTCAGTGGTTAACGCTTCTGACTTTGAACATCGAATACGCAGGTTCGATCCCTGCTGAAGTCTAGAAAAAAGAAGTCTGATGAGGAGATGTGGTGATCTCCGAAATAGTGCTATAACTTCTACCGGTTGGACTTTGTGGCTTTATCAATGTTTCCTAATAAACATTCGTGGTACAAAGCTCAATAAAAATATTAAAAATAAAATGTTAACAAGCCACAATAACATTGACGAAAGTGTGTAAACTTTGTTAAAATTCGTGGAACTTGCTTGAGCACTTAACTGTAGTTAAGCTTTTGGTGGAAATGGGCTATTAACCTTTAAATGATGAGCTAACTATCGTTTGCACTTTCATTGCAGCATTAAAAAGGAACTTTACACAGTTGGAAACGGAACTGAAAATGCCGGATGTCATTGAATTGCGTGGTGCGGCGAAGGGACTAGCAAGACTACAGATCATGTATAATTTGAGCTCGGCTGATTTGGCCGATGGAATCATCAACGGCATAGATTATGGGTAAGCCATATTTTTGATTAGCGCAATGGTATTAGTATGAAATAGCGGTGGTATTAAAATCGTAATTCTATTGTTAAGATCTCAACTCTCAATTCGGGAATGTTTTGAAATCACAGCCAATCTTTTCGAAGCCAAGGAATATCCTTTAGCTATCAGCTGGGCTAAATTAGTATTGAAATTTCTGGAGGAAAGCACCGAAAAACCCCCTATAGAATATGAAACAACTGGAGATCACGATGACAGGGACCTTGAACGCCTCCAATTAAATAATGATACTGCAAACGGAGCGGCGAACAGTGAATATACATCTGGATATTGGGTTGATGATGAAGAAGACTGGGATGAAGATGAATGCGAAAGTGACGATGACGATGAAGATAAAGATGAGGAGGATTACGAATATGTTGATGAAGGCGATGGCCTCATATATGAAGCACGATATGGGGTGTTTGCTCCTGTGGTGCTATACGATCTACATGAAGACAACGAGCACAATAAAACCCTTAAAGGAATTTCAGAAAAGAGAACAGACATGGGCGATATTCCAAGCCAGAGCAGCTATAGAGAAGCTAACAACACACTAAATCAATCAAATGAAAATCCATCAAACATTCCAGCAGCACAAACGAGGATATTCGAGAACGACCTATCGAACAGAAAAATGTACATGGATACACTTGAATATTTGGCACTAGCTGAATTTGAATTGGGCAAACACGAAAACGCAACTGTATACGTTGATAAAATACTAGAACTAGAACCGGAACACATTTTTAAAGATCTGGAACTCTACATGAATGTTAAAAAAGTACGAAATCAGCCGTATTTCGATAGCATGGGTGCTTTGCAAGCACAAGCATGGTATGCAAACTATTCACGACTCTGTCAGGGTAGGCGAGTGCCGCAGAAGGAATTTCACAAGCTCGAATGCAAATTGGACACCCTCAATCATCCGTTATTCATGCTGGCGCCGTTGCAGAAAGAGGAGGTGCTATCAGATCCCGAGATCGCCATCTACTACGGGCTGCTTAGTGACACACATATAGACGAAATTCTCAAAAAGGCCGACGATGGTATGTTCCGTTCAGAAGTTGGCAATGCGAGCCAAGGTATAGTGAGCGATGTACGCGTAAGTCAACAGAACTGGCTTCAATATGAGGGTCCAACAATGAAATACATTTATCGCACTGTATCGGCCATTAGTGGCCTCGATTTAACCAGCGCCGAAGCTATGCAGGTGGCTAATTATGGCGTTGGCGGACAGTATGACCCGCATTTCGATTTCTTTGGACCAAAGGTAAGTTTACTTAGAAATGCAATTATGCGCTAATTAAATTTTCAACAGACTGATGCCCCCAACGCCTCATTGGTCGAAGATCGCATAGCCACAAATATGTTCTACGTGAGTCAAAACTTTTTACTTTAGTTTCAATGGTAACACAAAACGCAAACATTTTTCATTTCGCATTTATTTTAGCTCTCCGACGTAGACCAGGGCGGTTACACAGTATTTCCTCGCCTCAATGTATACTCAGAGCCTACAAAGGGAGCAATGATTATGTGGCACAATTTACATAAATCGCTGGACCCCGATTTGCGCACTCTCCACGCTGGTTGTCCCGTCATAAAAGGAGCCAAACGAAGTAAATCTTTGACTTAATAAAAAAAATAAAAAAATAAACACACTTTAATATCCGCATTGATCTATCTTACAGTAGGCAACGTGTGGGTATATTCCAATTATCAGGAATTTAGACGGCCCTGCGATGTGATACGTGACAACTATAAATCAGAAGAAGTTGTCTGACACCACATACATACTATTTATGTACATAAATAAGTACTATGTAAATATACATACATACCAATTTCTCATTGTAGTTTTTTATGTCTGGTTCACTTATGTTTCGATGTGAATAGGTAAATATAAGTTAATAAATGTTCCATTTTTGATATAAAGTAAATATGTATGTAACTTGGCTTTGTTCAAAGGGTTTACAATCACACATACATGTAAATATATAACGAATCTTTTGATGTAAATGTTAAATGTAAAACGTATGGAAAGGAAATACAAACATACTTATGCACAAACAAACGCAGTATTGCATGCAACTAGCAGCGGAACGCACAGTCTTTCGACCATATGGAAGCAGTTGGAAAGAAGTTATGGTGACAGCAGAGATGCTCAACAAACTATATTAATCGTTTTCGTTTTGTTGTTGCGCAAAAATAATTTATCATACTAATTCCGTTACGTTTCAGAACGCAAATTAACGCAACAAAACTCAATCGTTAATATCGAAACAAAATAAATCAACGAAAAGTTGTTGTTGTATGCATGGGCGTAGCCAGGTAGGGGCAGGGGGGTGCTCGAGCGTTTTACCAACCTAAAAGCACCAAATTTTTTTTTAATCAGGGGATGCTTTTTTCATAACATAATACCGAAGTACTGCACATTAAAACTGGTAGATATATCTCGAGAAAGAAAAATCGAATCGCATCAAACGAAAATGATGCCCTAAATAAAAATGAGCAAATAATTTGATGGTTTCATTATATAACCTCAAATATCGCGAAAACACCGTGTTTTTGGCACTTTGAGGTAGGTTAGGATATCTCAAAATTCTAGTGCAGATTTGGATTCAGCACCAAGAAACGATGTGTTTTACTCAGGTGGTAAAAAAAGAACAAAATCTGTACAAATAATTAGAAAAGAGAAAAACAAATATTTAACATATTTGCGTACTAGCATTTTCAACGCGAATAGAATTTAACAAGGTGGGTTTGCAACTTCGGATTTTTATCAATCATGGTTGTATTTCAGTCCATTTAAATTTGTAGATTCTTGTGAATTCTGTGCTGCCACAGCCTTAAATATTCCAAATTATTTCAGGTTTTAACTATCTCGAAATAATTTTAGTTCAGAAAAAAAGCACTAAAAAGGCACTAGGCACTAAATAATTCTTATTGGCGTTTTAATTTTCAAAAAGCACTAAATCTAGTGCTTAAAGCACCAAGTTGGCAACTATGTTAACGATTGAATTTCTTTTCGTTAAAAAACAAAATAGGGTTATTTTGGTAATTACCTAAACGATAAATAACTGAATCGTTTCAACAGAAACGATTGCTTTTTTGGTAAACGCTAAAATTAACGTTACAATGCATCCTTGGGTTACAGTTGTTAAAAAAAAAACTTTTTGGAACAGAGAGAGAAAGTTTATATTGTTGCCACCATTGTAAATTACAAATCCCGAGAATCCCGGGATTCTTGGCAAATAGTCCCACGATTTCGGCGCTTAAAAAAACTGGGATCCCGGGATTAACATGCTTACTTAGTACATACGTAGCGAGAAATGAAAAACTACGCCTGTATTTAAGCGAATTTCCCACTGCAAAAAACCCCTAAATTTTCTGATAAATCTATAGCGATTTGTTTTTTTTTTTACTAAACAAACACTTAAATTATCATCTTCATTATCATCCGGCACTTCAAGATCTGTGTCACAAACCTTTTGATATGGTAAAAAGTACAGGTACATTAACACGTGTATAAAACAATATAATTTTTAGTTATATTTGAGTGAAATAAAATTATGTTAAAAAGTGTTGTTTTACAATTTCTATTAAATACGTGTGTTTTACCTGTAGTATTTTCGCAGTACACATTCGGCAATGAAAGTGGAAATAAATAAAGGAAATCGGCGAAGCAGTTTCTTCAATGTTTCTCAAGGATATTCAACCGAATATTTATTGAAATGAACTTATCCCAAGTTTCACCAATCAATATTTAAATTTATCAGACTATTACAACTTAAAACGACAAAATTGTGTCATTTCAAATTTTAACAGGACATTAATATTATGGATCCTCAATATCTCTTTCATCAAAAAAAAAAGCTTATATTCCTTTGCATTGCAGTATCGTCTCTGGAGTCAGAGAGAGTTTTAAGTTGTATGGGTTTAATTATACTATTATTTAGCTTAACAAAACTAAGTATTTTAATAATTATTTAGTTTTTCTTATAAATTAAATATGGCCGATAGTGTTCCTCAATAGGTACTATCGGCAAATATCGATAGTCATTTTATAATTGAAGTCGAAAAAACAAACATATTTAAATAAGCAATAAGTTATGAACTACTTTTTTATTAGGAAATTGCTGTGAATAAACAACAAATTAATAAAAAAAAAAATAATAAACAAATAATTAAATCACTAATTAGAACACCTTTTAAATTCCCTTCCTACCCATTAACAATGACACAATTGAATAACACATTTTTAAAAAAGATTTTTATACGAGTATAACATATTTTCATACATAAATTCGAGGACAAGTAACATTACATAAATACTGTTTAATACGAATTGAGTAGTAGTATAATACGTTCTCAATGCAAGTCTTTATATTTGAGCGACACTTCATGATCAGGCACAATGTCGCACGGTCGCTGAAGGTCTTGATGACGCGCGCGTACCCAAATATTAGCAACTGAAAAATCATTTAAAAAAAATAACTTTTTCATCCAAATATTAGAAATATTCACTCACTCCATTTAGAACCCTTGAGCACCGGACAGGCAGCATGCCGCGTACGATAATCGGGCTCCTCGGAACGATGCAAATTATACCAGAAAAGCACACTTCCATGCTGCGGCTTCACAAGAAGACGAAGGTAGGGAAAAGCTGTGCCACCCCCTTCCTCTACGTCCGATAACTAAATGGAGTGAAAAAAATTTCGCATTTCAATTACTCAGAAATAATTTTGTATATTATTATTAATTTAGCGTTGTTTAAACTTACATAAAATATTCCGGTAGCAAGGCGATTTCCTACTGATGGCGAAAATGTGCTGTTATCCTAAAATTAAAGTTTTATTGTATTAATTAATTTAAAAAAATATAAAGAGCGGAGAATTGAAGATCAGAGCCCTTTTAGTACTTTAATTAGAATTGGGCGAAATTAGGAATATGAATAATTGAATTAAAAGAATACGAACAAATTTTCGTTCATTATTCAAGTAATTTCTAATAAAGAATAAATTTTTGTTCTGCATTTAAGTAATTTGGAATGCCGAATAAATATTCATTCATCATAAAATTTCAAATAGCAAATAAATTTATTATCATTCATCATTCAAGTAATTTCGGATGAATAATAAATTTGTATTCTTATTTGAAATTTAATTATGACGAATGAAAATGTATTCGTCATTCCAAATTATATATATGAATGAAGAATAAAAAACTTATTAACCTAACAAACTATATGGACTAGGGATGGCAACGATTAATCATTTGATTAAACTAGTCGATAATTTTTGCCCAATTTACGATTTAATTGTATCGTTGTTTTGTGTTTCAATAATCGATTATTATCGTAATAATCGTAAACTTATTTTCGAGAAATATGAATTCTGTATATGTCTATAATCTATCCATCGAACATTTTTTTTGCTAGCTGCATCAACTTTACTCCACTCGAGGTTCAAAAAATTTATTTCAAAGATCCGTTAACATTGTCCTGAGTAATGAAGTTATTGCGAACTTAAATAATGTGCGCAGATGACCTTATGAAAACGGGTAGCGAGTCGTCACTACACTGGGGAAATAATGCATAGTAAAAGAGAATTCTTTTTATTTGATTATCGTTTAAAAACGTTGGTACTTAAAAAAAATATTTTCAGAATAAAATTTAGTACGCACGTATTTGAATGTCCACATTTGAGAATGTACATATATGTAAGTGTACATACCTCTGCACAAAGTTCAAAACAAAACTGGTATTAGTCGCATGTTCCTTTGCGATTGCTCCCGGAGTCCCCCCGGATTGGTCGCATTTTTTGTAGGGTATGTATACCAAACATGCATGTCTGTAGCTGAGTGCGCACAGATGCTTGCCACAATTTGTTGATTTCCAGAGGGTCAGGGTTCGAATTCCACTGCGGGCAACATGGAAATTAAATTTTTTTTTTTTCATCTTAATTATGAAAAAGCATCCGTGAAGTGTAAAACGAACGCTTCATTTTAATATGGGCGGGTTTGAATTCAATATTTACCTCTATACAGTACTTCCATTGACGTTTATAGTAAGATCAAATTCATTTCTGTTTGATTTTACTATTTTTCCCTCAGTGTAGAATCAGTAGAAAATGAGTACTATCTTTGGGCCCCTCCTTCATCTCTTGTACACAAACGAAGGCGAAAAGATGATGATTTGGGTCCCCCACAAGATGAAATGTGTTTTTATTTAAATTCCTAAAACTTAAGCGAAATATCATCAACGCTTGGGAGGAAATGAAAACTTTACGGACTTTCGAAAAAACTGTCATTTCTGTAGTTGGTATCTCGATGCCTGATGATCGTCTTCATGCAAAAGCTGGTCTTACTGCCACTGAAAAATGCAACCGCTTAACAACAAAACGCTTATCAAAGCTTTTGTTTTTGCAAACTTGGTTGAATGATAAAGAATTATGGCGACTACAAACACTCGTTTTATTTTATTCAAGGCTATTAACTGGAGAATTAGAAATTTTTTATGGAAGAGTTTTTGTGAATACTTACTTTAAAAACGTGCCTTTAAAAATTCGATTAATCGATTATTTCTCAATAATTGCAATTAATTTTTTTAGCTTGTGATTGATCATATGATTAGTTAATCTATTATTTTATTTTTTTTTGCCATACCTAATATAGACACATTGGGGTCAACTAGTATTCCATGATCGGTGGATGCGACGCAATGAAAACATTTACCCAAGGTAGCCAACAAATGCTCAGCGCCTTTTTGGCGTACAATAGGCAGGATGAGTTTCAGGCTGAGCGTTTTGAAGCTGTCAAAAGTTTCAATAGTATATCCTATGCCATCTTTATTCCTACAGTTCGTGCAGCAAAGCATTCGTACCTAGACATTGTAGCTTTCCTATACGAACTAGCTTTTTATACAAATTTTCTTTGCGTGCAGTGGTATAGGTTTTAGTCCTTCTTAGCATTTGTTTTGAAGGACTGGGCTTTTCTAAAGCTTGTTATCCCACCAGGGAACACGAGTACGGCTAAGGGATAGACAAGACGGATAAGCCTTATCCAAACTGACACGAAGGGCGGCTGTTGTATTACTTACCCCCAGACACAACAAACAAATTCTGAAGTTTCTAATTTCCCCTTGGTGAAAAGGATACATATAGCGACATCACCCAGCCAAAATCACTATACATCTGATCCGAAAAACGAAAATTTTTAGAAGAAAAGCCTCACCCGGGCCACTATAGCTATATGCAGCTATGCGACACACATTGTATCGAGCTCCTTCTAACAGTGATTAAAGGCCTTACAATAATATAAACAAGGTTCAAAAATACTACTGCCTTTACTTACGGTGAAGAAGTCAAAATGCGGTTCATAATGTCCGCCGATGCCATAGTTAGCCACCTGCAAATGCTCAGCATTCGCCATATTCAACCCTGAGAGATCGCCCATGTAACGTTGAATTTTCCGCATATGTCTACTTTCTTCATATGAAAACCATGCGCTTTTGCTGATACGATAATTGGCGGTCGATGCAGGCGTCCCATTGATATTGCGCACCTGGGAGCGAGACATGCGCACTTTGGCCAACCGCTTCACAGCGCTAGTGTCGCTTTCTGAAATGACATCGTGTATTTGTACTATTCTCGGATCCAATGAGAGCTCCTCCACCTTAAAAGGTTGCAGTAGGCGATATGGGACATTATTACTATCAAAGCGGCAGCGCAGATGCCGTTCTTCGGCAGCGGTGAGGTGTAATTCACCACGGCAGACTTGTTCGTAAAGCTTGAAGTCATTGGTAAGCTGAACAACAGAGATTACAAAATTAAAACAAGGAAAGCAATATTAGGCTCCTCTTAGCTCACATGATAATCGCCCGGGGGCGAAACCGTCTCATGCAACAGGCCCGTTTTAACGCCATCGCTAATCATGAGCTGCAAGTGGAGCTTAGTATCGAACATGTGCTCGCGTGTCGCGTCAGTGGCCAGTATGTGATTCACTAGCTCCAAGGCCGTTTCGAGGTCACCTGATTTGGAATGTAGTAACTTTAACCATTACTTTGACAGATTCGGCAATTATTCCAGTGCCCATTTCACTTGCATACCCATTTCCAGGTGATAGGCCACCACCGTTTCCAAAAAGTCCAGCGTCCTCGGATCTGGGTTGTATTCTTGCTCCTTGAGCAGTTGAACTGACTGCTTTAACCAAGTGATGGTGTGATTGAAATCGTTCATCTCAAACAAATGATGTCCAAGAATAAAGCAATCTTGCCAAGTCATTGACGCCCTGTATATGAAGGCATTAATCCTTTAATTATTCATAGGACGCCTAACAAATGCACCTACCCGTATTTCATTCCATTCAAAACCCCACCCGCTAAATCACCAACATCCAGTTTGTACGTACCCTGTAGCCGTACTAATGCTGCCGCAGCTCCTTCAATATCCACCGTGGTGGGAAAATCGAATCTCCTCCGATTAGCTTCCATGGTGTTAAGAAAATCTAAAGAAATAATCAAAATAAATACAAAATGATGCAGATTAGTTGTGACACTTTGAGATATCAGTCCTTTGGAAATCGTCTAATATGGCATTTTTGGTTTGATGTTTCTTTCACTTTCTCTCTTTCTTCTAAACTGAAACTGACTGAAGAAAGTGCCTTCAATAAAGTGCAGATAAAACTGGTTTACCCATCTGAGCGTGATCCTCCCGAACAATGTCTTCAATAGAACGCCAGTCAGTATGTAAGCGCTTAATGAGTCGATATGCATTTACTGGATTGCTGAGGTATCCATCGACATCGTCAGCAGCGGTTTGATGTTCGAATCGAATCGAGTCCAATTCACTAAACAAGCGTCAAAAATGTTGAGAGAAATTAATCATTTTTAAAAACTCGGTTTTTTTTTTTAATAACAAATTTCATGTCAGCTTCATTTCGATGTTTTAATTAAAGAATCTGTTCTGTTTCTATACTATCATTAATGTGTAAAACAACATCGTTTGATTTCATTTCGTTTGTTTGTTAAATAAGTGAGACAAACGTTTTTAATAGATTTGTTTATGTATACCAGTATTAATTGACCACTTTCAAAATCAGGTTATTCCCCTCTTTCCCTGTTTTTTTTTTGTGTGTCTTTAGTCGCAAATTAATTTCATAATTGTCGCCATGCCAAAATTTCTACATTCATATGTGTGTGCATATCTACATACATATGGATTTGCGTACAATTTGTTTCCAGTTGATAAAAATTTATTTTTGCTGATACCCGTGTTTTTCTATCCGTACAAAATTATCTTTGTGGTATTCCCGAAAATACTGTTTTTATTGTTTTTTAATAATTCTGGTTTAATAAGAAACTTTATTTATTTTTTCTGGCATTTCTTGATAAGACATGAAACGGTAAATTGGTCATTAAATATTATTTAACATCGACGCATTAGTCCGAATTTTTTTTTTGTAGTATACCCCCAACGTTCTAATAACAAAACAACAGTATGATAATATGCAAATGAAAGTAAATAATAAGTAATGGAACGAAAATATAGCTTCGATTCGGCCCATCATAAAAAAAAAAATGTTTGTTCTTCTGACGCCGAAGTTAGGTCATGATTCAATAATGAAAGGTTTTGTAAGAAAAAATCTCTCTCGCTCTAATGTTATCTATCAATGACACTCCCACCCTACTCCTAAAAACAAAAACCGTGATATTTCTTTTCCAAATTTCCTAGCAAGTTTTAAGAACATTTTTGAATTTTTAGTACTGAAATTTTGAGAAATGTTTATTCTTCATTCGCTGGCGACAACAAGACAAAATGGGTGAAAGAATCGTTGGCCTACAGATGTGCAATGTAGGCTAAATCGACGAATTCCCTTAAATGCCGAAATGTATTTGCCGACGACATTCGTGGATACCTGCTGAATCTGCCAAGTCGCTGTAAAGTTAAGGGCGCAATGGTTCTGGTAATTCGAGTCAACGAAGGTATTTAGGCAATGACCTACACATCACAATCTTGGTGTCTCAGAATGAGACTTTGATGCAATATAATATTGGCAAACCGTATCCATGGGCTCGGTTTAGTCACTTCTCATTTGGCGGTGTTAATCGCGTTCCCGTCGCAATCGTTCATTAGCTGCGTGCCCTTTTCATTCTTCTTGAGTTCGACCTGCGATATCGAACGTAACTCGAATCGAAATTAGATTTTTAGATCGCAGCATTCGATAGCGAGTGCGTTTGGCCCATTTAAATTGTATTGTAGATTCGATTCGAAACGAGTAATCACTCAATGACGAATGCCGCGAATCCGGTACTGGTTTCAATTAAATAATTAAAGCAACTACTTCCATGCACTATTATGAACAATTTTTGTGGAATTTCGCTACTTTTTGAAAGGTTATTGCATTCTTCCCCTTTTCCCTCCTGCTGGGAGTGTAAAATTTTAGAAAAAAAAGCAACTTACAAAACCTTTAATAACTGAATCATGACCTTCGACTTCAATACTGCTTTTCTTTCAAAAACTGAGCAAACGCTTGTGTTTTACAGTTGCATACCAGGGCTCTTGAAATTATTCGAATATTCCAACGTTGGAATGACAATATACGTTACAATAGTAACACCTTTCTTTTAAAAACAAGAATTATAGAAATCGGTTAACGTGGTCTAAAGTTATGCGGTAATATATATAAAAAAAAATAAAAAATATTCCGATGAATTAATAACCTTTTTCCTTTTTGCGAAGTCGGTTCAAAATTAATTGATAAACGCCCAACACTGATTCATATGTATACATATCTACCAGTTATTATTCGAATAATTGACAACGAACATGGTGGCGATTATTCGAATGCAGCTAATCGAATTTCACTATTCGAATCATCGATTAATCGAATATCAAGAGCTCTACTGTATACATACTGTACTGGTAATAAATTAAAAGTTGTCGTTTTTGCTCCACCGATGCATCATTAGAGCGTCGGAACAGATTATACGAACTTGGTACTTCGTACATGAAAGTATAACATTCTATCCTGGTATCTATCTACCTGAGCAGGAAGATATTGCGCTCCAAAATCATTTAACAGCTAACTAGGAGTTATTATCGTCAATGAACTGATTTGGGGATTGAGCGGAAAAGATTGTTGCAAAGAATTTATGACTGCGACTAAAGGTAACGAATACTTGAACAGCCGGTTGTGTTGTTTAGAAATGTTTACCTAGAATGAGTTCAGGTTAATAAAAACTTTCCAAACAACACCACCCTGTAAGTGTGAAAATATACAAATCGTGTGATCCCTGCTTAAGCAGGGCCAAATAACTTGCTATGTGAGATTTCATGGATCAGGCAAGGTAGCCTAACTTACAGGTAAAAGGTGCAACGTTAGCATTACTTACTGTATTTTTTGTTGTCCCAACTTTGTCTGATTATAGGCATGTTTTATTCAACCATTACAAGCAAATAGCTAAATCTTGATCAAATAAAACGAAATAAGCTTATTTCCTAGGTTAGCCTAATTTTGACAGTTGTTTGACTGCAAATAGTGTCAGAGTAAGTTGTTGCCTATTTCTGATTGGCTGAAGGAGAAAATTTCTGATGCTGAATGGGTAAGTCCTCCATACAAAATAAGCTAATAGCTTAAATTTCTGGACAAATAAAACACGGCTAATGTTAATATAAATGCATATACAAGAATGTTGCCATCATAGCACTTTTTTACCTACGTATTAATTTTCAAACTTTTGTACTTTACACGTTGGAGGTATAGTCCTCACATTTTCAAATTATTCAGTTCAATCAACTGATTAGAAATGAATACACAGCACCAAATTATTTAGAATCAAACCAGTTATTCTAGTAGAAATTGATATACGGCTTTGATAAAAAGATTCTCCGACAATAGGTTTAATGCCAAATTATTGTGAAAGTCACATATACATACATGTACATTAGACTACATCACTCCCCATACAAAAAAAAATCGGTACTATTTTTCCATTGGAATTATAAAATCTATTATATTTTAAGACGATTTGAAAGTACCTCCAAAAATAGAGTTTTTTATGAATAAAAATAGTTTTTTAAAGATTTTTTTTGAAAAAATCCCCTTAAATGACAAAACGGTTTAAGCTTAAAATATTTGCATAAAAATATTAAAAAAAAAAACTAAAAAAAAATTTTCAACGGAATCGTATGATGAGATTTTTGATGCTGTTTTTTAACGTTAAGATGGGTATAGGAAAAACTTGAATAACTGAACCTAAACTCTTCCGATTTAGACTTGAGAGGTGTCATTGGAAAGGTATTTTCTCACCCTTTTTATTTCTTTGCTAATAAACTCAGAAAGAGTTTCTCATAGAAGAGAAAGGTAGGATGAACGAACCTCATTCAAAGTTGAATTAAGGTGTGTTGGTATTCGAAAAAACAAGATGGGACACGAATGACGTTTTTTTGGCCAGAAATAAAAACAGTGTGAAATTACCTTTCTACTGAGATCCCATAAGTCTAAATCAGATTAGTTTTGGCCCAGTTATTCAAGTTTTTCGTAAATCAATCTTTGAAAAAAAGTAAAAAAACAGCATCAAAAATCTCATTCTTACGATTCCGTTGAAAAGATTTTCAAATATTTTTATGCAGATTTTTTAAGCTTAATCTAATTTGTCATCTGAGGGGACTTTTTTCGAAAGGTTCTTAAGAAACTATTTTTCTTCATAAAAAACTTCATTTTTGGAGGTATTTTCAAATCGGTCCAGCTCGTTTAAATCTTAATATTTTTCCGAAATATTTTGGTGGACGTCTTAGAATATAATAAATTTTGTAATCCCGGCGGAAAACCCGCAAGTTTTTTTGGTGATGCAGTCTAATGTACATACATATATTCTCGTATATATTTATGTTCATAAATATATATTTCGTAGTCTACTCATGAACTTTCTGAACAAATCAGAAAAAAGCTGCGTTTAGGCTGTACTTAAATTTAATACCATAAGGCCCGTATGCAGCTCTAAAGAAAACGGTCAAGAAAAAATTGCCATTATTTTATGTGCGTGTGTCCAAGGAATTTTGACATTTGAGCCTGTTGCCTTACTCTCAAAAAATAATAGAACGAGCATATATTTCTGTTGCAAGCCTGGGTTGCCTTAAGCTCTTTTTTCACAAAAAACTTAAGAAACCCGTAGTAAAAAGGGTAGCAAATTTCTGCGGCAAACAGCGTACTGCATTAAGGACATTTGACTCAAGAAAATTTCTTAGCTATTTCTTGTACGTCCTTTTATATGGAGTGTTTGCCTTTCTTGAGGGCTGCATTGGTACTGGCCTATAACAGAAAAATTGAAAAGTAAACCTAAACACGGAAAACTCTTAAGTTTCTAAGTCTCAACTATGACCGGGTCATAAATCACAGATTACAGTCAAAAGTAAGCCTCTTATGTTTTATGTTCATTTTATAAAAACCGATGTCAGACAGATTAAAAACATAAATGCTTGCGAAGAGTTAAAAAGAAAATGTTTTAAAAATATTTTGTTGATATGTACATAAGTAGTATATACGAGCAGTATGTAACGTGTTGATGTACTTTATTTGAGCACAAGCACTTATGTATTTCGACCTTTTATTAATTTTCAATATACATACTCATGTGTACGTTTTGACGTGCCGGGCGCTGATTCACAATGGATTAGTTTAGTTCATACAAATGGAGTGGCCCTCCACAGTGTTACGCTGCCTCCGAACGGTAAATGTGTTTTAATCGGATGCATATGCCATTGCTTGCTGACCACAATTAAAAACAAACTCTTTGGATAATGCACGGTTCCCACCCACGGTGCCAAATGTAGTAAATTTTTTCACCGACGGTACTTTGGTTTCCTTTTCCATTAAAGGGTACTTTTCTAATACAATTAATAAATTCTAGTTTTATTTTATTTCATAAACAACTTTGAACTAAATTTAACAAGTAAAGAAATATAGGTTCGGGCGAAACCGAATTTTATATACCCGGCGCAGGTATCAACTACCGTCGTCCAACTTTCTCTACCCTTCAACTACCCTTGCTTGATAGGGAGATTTTTCCCCGATTTCAAACGTTTTCGATAATATGCTGACTTAATGAAATCATTGAACCAAGTTTGGTAGAAATCAATAAAGCGGTTACCGAGATAGACCTTTGTAGTCATAAAGTAGGCGGTGCCACGCCTAACTCCTAAAAGTCTACGTTTTAACTTGGAGTTAATTAGTGTCCTCAGTTTTTGAAATATCGGAGGTTTCGTATTTTTGAAATTAACAGTTATACGGGAGGGGGTGTAATTTTAGTCCGATTTGAATAATTTTCAACAAATTTCCTTTCCGTGCCAAGGTTATAAGGTGCACCAATTTTGGTTAAATTTGATGAATCGGTTACCGAAATACACATTTGCGATCATAAGTGGGCGGTGCCACGCCCATTATCCAAAAATTTATAATAATCCAATTTTATGGTAAGTGATTATTGCAATCATGGATTTTGAGTAAATTAACTTCAATAATTTATAATTGATTTATCGCAGTTTTCGTGTTTCGATATATTACCGTTATATGGGAAGTGGGCGTGGTTATTACCCGATTTCAAAGATTTGCAACAGATTTCTTAGTTGGACTCTAATCAAGATTGGTGAAGCGGCTACTGAGATACAGCACTTCGTCATAAGTGGGTGGAGTCAAGCCCATTTTCCTAAAATTTCATAACAATATTGTTTTTTTAACATAATTCTACTTCACATACTAATTTTCTACAATTTCGTTCAAATATTTACTGAGATATCGTACCTAGTTTTTGCATTTTTCAATAATATCATTATATGGGAAGTGGGCGTGGTTACAGTCCGATTTCGCCCATTTTCAATACGAACCTACCTTGGGTAAAGGGCAACCTACATACCAATTTTCGTTGAGATATCTCAATTTTTGCTCGAGTTATATACACGGACGGACGGACGGACAGACAGAAATGGCTTAATCGACTTCTCTTTTCATTCTGATCGNGGTTACAGTCCGATTTCGCCCATTTTCAATACGAACCTACCTTGGGTAAAGGGCAACCTACATACCAATTTTCGTTGAGATATCTCAATTTTTGCTCGAGTTATATACACGGACGGACGGACGGACAGACAGAAATGGCTTAATCGACTTCTCTTTTCATTCTGATCGGTTATGTATACATTTGTCTATATCTATCTCGATTCGTTTTGGTTGTTACAAACAACCGTTATATGAAGAAAATTATAATGCCCTTGTGCACATGTGCGCTCGGGTATAAAAAGGTACCAAATACATAGCACACCAGCGGTCTAAGTATGTTTATCAAAATTTTCGTTTTTTTTTTTTAATTTTATCATAGAATTAATTAACTTGGTGAACAGGTTAACTTATGTCAATAAGAAACATTACAAAAACCGCATTGATCGCGTTTTTCCACGAACCGTAAATTTTGAATGACATCTCTTTACAGTAAAGGTGCGATATCTTTAATAAAAATTCATTTCATAAATATGTAATGCATAATTTTTTATTTTGTTTTTGTTCCTTTCTCAATAATAAACAAAAGTTTCTAATTACATAAGTATATAAGGTGGCAATTAATAAAACTTCAATTGTTTCCTGGAAAATCACGGTTTTGAGTTAGGACGGTCTTATAAAAAAAAGAGCGATACATTTATGAAAAGAAAGCCTTTTCTTTTGGGTTAATATAAAAATAAAATTGTTTTGTTATTTTTATACATACATTAGAGTGGTTCAAACAAATTTTTTTTTTTGGCAATTCATAAACGCTACCTCAAATTATTGTTACTTGTGATAAAAAAGAGAAACATGTTTTTTTTTATGTTGAAAAAAATGTTTTCGTAGGGGTCGCGCTGGTCGGTTTTTTATAAAAACGCTGATGTTCTCCATTTTCTTATTTTCTTGACATGTTAAAATGCAGATAAAAATTTGGTTTTTACATATAATTACTCTGGTATTATTGGGGAACTTTCCCTTAATTACACACCTGTCTTGGACAATAAGAATGGGTCTAGTTCCCGAAAATATGCTCTCGAAAAGACACTAGTAAAATTAAAACGTTGATACTGAATGATTTACGCATTATCATGGGTTGGTATTTGTTACCAGGGGGTTTCAGGGGCTGCTAATTAGGGATCTGAAGTCAGTTTTTGAAGTTCAAAATGGCGGATCCAAAATGGAGGTAAATTTTTTTTTCAATTATTGGATTTGTTCGAAACCCGGCACAGAATTGGGGTTGCTAATTAGGAATCTGAAGTCAGTTTTTCGAAATTCAAAATGGCGGATACAAAATATTTCTAAATAAAAAAATACGTGTCTCTTTTTTTATCACAAATAACAATATTCTGATGTAGCGTTTACGAATTTCCAAAAAGAGTGTTTTTATGAACCACTCTAACATACATACATACATGATGAAAATATGGCCCTTACAGTTTGTCTATAGCATAAAGTGGACTGCTCCCGTCAAATATTGGCATGCCAAGAATTTATGATTTTTAAAAGTTTCACACATTTCCACGGAATATATAATATCACTTTGGCCAATGTACATACATACATTTGTCTTATTCACATTTTTATGTGTTTAATATAAATTACTCTAGAGATTCCTGATGGGTCATATCTTGCATTAATTAAAATTTAGCACGGCCTAGTCGTACGCCCACTCACGCGGCTTTGTACACTGGCGCACATACCTACATAATATTTATGTATATAGTACATATCTATGAATGTATGCACATTAGGATGTATCACAAAAAAGTCGTTAAGAATCACTTGGGGAAGATTCATAAAACTTCTTATTTTTGTATTCTCACTAAAGTATTTTGCCTCTACTCTATTACGTTTATTTAGAGTTTCAAAGGTATACACATGTTTCTAATGGTGATTTCGTTTCTTCCAAAAAAATGTTGCCCTTCCCCGGTGCAAAATGTGCTTCACGATACACTGGACCCTGTAAAAAGTCATGTGTTTGCCTTCTTGTCCTTGTCTAGTTCACGAATTTCATAATATTGTCGTTTTAAACAACCATCTAATTTCCATTTTATAATTTCCCCTGACAAAGCTTCAGAGGGCAGAAATGTGCTTTTTTTGGCCTTACAAGAGTGTGACATTTTAAGAAACGAACACACAATTTTCTCACCCATTGCCTTTAATTTAGAATCGAACACGACGGGAGAAAGGGGCAATCAAACGACAAAACTCTTTGGTAGAAACGAAATCACGATAAGTACATGTACACAAATACTTATGCACATACACGTCTTAACTCATTTACAATAAATTAAGGTGTCTGATTGACGAGTAGGCAAATAGGAACGCAACTGTAGGCTGCTCATAAATCATATCTTGATATGACTTATTTGGTATGATTTTGCTGATACATATATGATTATGTGCAAATGTACTATTATATTTGGGTTGTTGCGATTATTCGCTTTCGCAACCGCTGAACTTCCGCATAAATTTTAAGATTCGTATTCGCAATAATCAATGCGGAGCCTTTGTACAAATGTACTTTTATATCTGGGTTGTTGCGAATAATCGCATTCGCATTCACAACCGCGTAACTTACGCATAAATTTTAACATTCTCTTTCGCATTCGCAATAATCAATGCGGAGCTTTTTCGAATGCGAATATTGTGCAAGAGCACTGATAAAACGTATATCTGGCAAAACAAAAATTTTAGTCAACATTTTTTGCCTGTGGAGATGCTACGTAAAGACTGTCCCCCTACGTCCACCTTCTTTCGTCAAAGTAAGTCAAAGAGTAAGATAATATTTAGTAGATATTTCCAGCGGAAATGGTCAACGGCTGGCTATAAAGAGAGTTGACTATTTGCGCGTTAAAAGATTACCTTTAATAAGGTAAGAATTATATAACTATCGAATATTATTGTACAAAGATCTGTTGAAAAAACTGGATACATCTTTAGTTTTTTTTACTTTTTCGTAGAAAAGTGTAATTACTTTTTTCTCATAAAACTTATTATGCTTAAGTTCTGTGTTTCCTTTTATTAGTCTTTTAGCTCGAAAACAAAAACATTTATTTTAAATTTGTGTAAATTGTAATTTTGTCAAAATAAGCACGCATCGAAATAAAGATGAAATGATATCGACGGTCCTGTGCAATAACGACACAATTCGAAATTCAAAAAATAAAAACTGTTACTACTGTTAAGTGTCTCTAATCCTTGTCGAATCCGACAAATATTAACGATATGTTGAAAATTTGCGTTCATTCGCCTCAAAAAATATACCAAAACGCATTGAGCGCATGTAATGGAACAACAAAACGGATTTGATGGCGTATGGTACCGACAGCGGCGAGTAATTAATTGTGATAGCCTGCATCTAGGAAAATCCCAGCTTAGCTAACTAAAAAAAAAACTAATCACAAGCTATTCATTAGAGGTGAACCTTTCCAAGAAGCCACCCGGGAACTAAGCAGATCTGAGACCTTTATCGTGCGTGATTCCAATAATTCAAATTATTATAAAAACCGGGTTACGAGTACCTTGTTAACAAAATAACAAGATTTTAAACTAATTCTGCTGACAGCCACGACTTTCAAAACATAATTTTCTTCGAAATTTTCATTCCTAGAAAATAACAATTTATTTGCCATATCCACCTATTCACAACGTCGCTATAAGAACACATTTTTCAAACCAGTCACAGAAGACAGGATTAAAAATGAATTACAAAATCTAAAATCGAAAAACGCTGATGACGTAACAGGTTCTCCAAATTCTGAAACAACAAAAAGAATTGGTTCTCCAAATTGCAACACAACGGCGTTTAAACAACGATCTCGCCATGATGCTAGATTGTGAAGATGAGAGTTAGGAGGATACATCCGACATTTGCAGCCCCGATGCAATTCTCAAAAAGGAATTATTGCACCGCAATAAAAAAAGAAATATAACTGAAAGTCCTCTCAACTGGGCAGCATCAATCGAAAAGAATTTACAATTTTGTCAAGTTTCAAGTTTTTCCAAGTTTGTCGCCTCGAGCGAGTAGTTATTTAGTGGCGCAGGTTTAATTTTGACCAAAATTCATAAAAAAATATTTGACATCCGCATCCGCATTCCATCCACGGGTGTCCAAAAGTTCACATTCGCAACATCCCTATTTTATATATTCACATATGCATGTGCTGTACAAATATATGTATATAAGTATATTTAAAAATAAGTGCATTTAAAAATGTTTGCTGCTAGCATTGTAAATTTTTTAATAATTTTCATTTACAAGGCTGATACAAAATCACAGACTTATGTATAAGTACATACATACATACATATGTACCTTCAAATAAAATGTTTTTTTTTCTAGCGAAGGCTATTTGCGAGCGCTTCTTACGGCCCTAAGCAATTTTAATTGGCCTTCAGCTTGTAAATAAAATACTCATAACATCAGTGGCGGATTTGCAGTCTTGTCCGCCCTAGGCCCTAGAGTACCATCCGTTTCTTCCGCAGCTCCCATTATTTAAGTAGTACATACGAATTTTCTTTTGTCGAAATATATTATCGATAAAATAACACCGATACTTGTTTTGCTTCCTGCTAACATTTGCCTTTTTATACCAGGCATGCCCAGAGCTTATGGAGTTCGTCTAGCACTGGACATGGGATCAGAGACGACCAGTTGTCGTCTATTGTACAAGTAAATACACAAACTAGGAGAGCGGTAGACGTTGTCAAATGGGATTCAAAAGCGGTTTATCGCTTGATTTTGATCAGGAAAGATCTATAGTCGTGTACATGCGCTGCTAAATCGGCTATCTGCCAGTTTTTGGCCCGTAAAATCATTGGTAAAGGTATAGAAAAAGGAGATAAAGTTGTGTCAAAATATGTCCCCAAATTTTGGCGTCAAAATATGACATAATGAAAACCAGTCTTTAGCCATTCTAACAAACTGATAGCACTCTTCCGATTCTCATCTTTTATGCTGAAACGCCTCGGTGTTTTCTTCAACTTCTGCCTTGCTTAGTCAGGTTAGTAACATACACTGCGTAACATAAAGAAAATATCTTCCCGCAGTAGATGGTATATTTGTATACATTTTCGAATATTCACGAGGTATAGTATGTATGTATGCATAACTGAAGTTTTTCTACAGTTACACATCAGGAGTATGGTTTTTACAAGGGCCGTAACGAGTACATTTGTATGCATGTATGACTTATATCTAACAAATTACTTTTTACCATTTGTGCGTTGAAGTTTGTTGAGAGTTTTGATTTTTCTTGCGCAATACACGTACCGCCCTCCTGATGGTCGAATCAACTAACCACAGCCCCTCACTCCATTTCTCACCAGGGATCTTACTTCCAACTGCTGTGGTCAAAGTGGAAAGTACAATACATACACATTAGGAATGTTAATCCCGGGATGCCGGCCTTTTGTAATTTGCACTGATGGCGATAATAGAAACTCTTTTTGTTGACCTATATTCCTTTTTTTATTTCTATTTAATTTTTTTATTTAGTAATGCGATAGTAAATTTTACACACAAAAATCAATATATTTGCAAAACCATGGACCAAATATAGTAAAACTGCGTTTTTAGTTTTACACTCTGACGTCAATAATTCAAAAATGATTTAAACAGTTCAGTGAAATGTGCTTAGAGAAGAAGTATGGCTATCAAATTCAAGAGGAATTTCTGTAGAATTTAGTCAGATTAAATTTTTTTAAATGTCCTTTTCAAATTTTTCCCTGAAATTTCGCAATATTTGTTTTTGAAAATATTGTATCTTAAGGACTTATATAAACTCGGTAACATCGTCGGATTTATTAGCTTAAAAAAATTCCTATTCGTCCTTGTGAATCCACACATTTTTATTTATTTTTAGGTTTTAAGGAAATTTCCCCTTTCATTTGTTAGGTAACCACATTTTTATTCTACAATGCATTGAATTTTTTAAATAATTTTTGGAAGCAATTTTTTCGATTTAAGTGGTTGAAAATTAATGATTATCTAGATCCCGGGATCCCGGGATTGTGATAGCGACATCCCGAAAATCCCGGTATTGTAAAAAGCAAAAAAAAATTAACATCCCTAATACAAATACATTTGTACATAAATTCAAGGCGTATTTCTTAATTGCTTAACTTCGACAATTTTTATACGATTGCGTTACCTCACCAGTTTGTTCAAAAATAAATGAATTTTAAGATAAGTTTAAAAGAGCAACTTACATTTTTTTAATTACAAAGGGCCAAATTTGAAAAAAATGAAAAAATTGGTTTTTTTTAAGATTTCCCATGATGTAAGTACATATAACAATAGATTGTTATACATCATTTTAAAAGTCCCTAAATTTCCTGTTTGGTTTATTAATAAAAAAGTGAGGGTTCAAGAACTATAAGAAATTTATTTTTAAGTCGTATTCGACCCTACATGCCCTAAACTTTGTTTCGGGTGTCCACACCAGCACATTGCCGGCAATTTGGTAACAAGAAAATTCTACTGCATTTAATAAATATGCATATGCATACATATGTACCTATGTACATATGTGAAATGGTTGGTTAATTTTATTGATTGTTTAGTTGCCAACATTTCACAAAACCTGTTTTGATATTTTTGATGAAATGCTACATCCAAATATTTTCGTTTAACACATTCGCCACTAATTTATTGCCATAACTACCAGCTAAACTGTTAACACATTTTAACTACAAAATCCATTTAACTTGATTTTCACACGTTCGCTTAATCAAATTATCCCATCCAACTCATTCATTTGTCAGGTTTGAAGAGTTGGCATTTATGTATATTAATATTGTAGCTTTTATTATTTCTTGTTTGAACATTTTTTCTTAATTGCCATGAAAAATGCAGCAATGTACTACATCGTCTAATAGTCCAGATGTTCCGAGTTCGAACCAAAGTGTAAGTATAGGAAAGTGGATCAGGTCGTATGATTCTAAGAGCATAATTCAGATCAGTTAGACTGGATGGCATGGAGTTTACTTAGCCTGCATGAATCTCTATCAGAAAAAGTGCCGCATCACTGGTTCACTCGTCACGTCAATAGAGCCCTTTTGCTTAGTTACCGGACACAACCGTAGTCACAAGCATACAAAATAAAATCGCTCCAAAAACATTTAGCAAACCGGGACAATAAATTAAAATTTCTTTTGGTACATTTATTTCACAATTAATTCTCAAATTTACCTTTGCAACCAGTCAATATGTGTTTGCAACGAACTGATGTAATGCTGTAAATCGTTTAGTACTTCGCTCTCGACCGTTAGTAATTTTTCTAAGCCCGATACAGATGAGAAATACTCATCTCTATTACCCGTTGCATAATTGGCAAAGCCGCAAAATAGAATAAGAATGTAAAAAAACATCCGACGACTACATCCTACTATTGTAGACATGATTATCTGAAAATCTTGTCACATTCACTTTCAAACTTTCACTTTTCAAGGCAGTTAGTTCCACGCAAATCGCGGCAGTCTGTGTTCACTTTCCGCCAGCTCCAAGGAAATACATATGTATTCTATTCTAATTATTACAAGTCAACTTGTGCGCTCAGCTTAACGTTCGGATTCTAACTAAACGGCAGATATTTATGAACATTTGAATTATACAACGCTTACACATTAGCCGCCGGCTTCTGTCTACCGGCTATTGTTTGTTGTGTGTAGTGATTTCCATAGCCACAAGCATGGCTGCCAACTTGGCTCAAACAGTGCCATTTTTGGCCCTATTCTACTTCAAATGGCGCTTAATTTTTCAATTTGGCACAAAGCGCCATTTTGGGCACTTTTGAGAAATAGTAATATCTCAATTAATTTTTGTGAAATCCTTTACATGTACTTCTTTTTCTTAACTATAATTTCCTAATTTTTGTAAATAGTGTATAAAACTGATTTATCTTACTTTGGCATTGGACTTTTGTTTCAGAAATGTGTTTCTAATTTTAATGCTAAATGGGAAGAATTTTAAAGAATGACGCCTTTTTTGGCACTTTTATTTTCTATTTGACACATTTTGGTACTTTTTTATCCTCAATATGGCACTTCATAGCTAAGTTTAGGTGGCAGCCCTCACCACAAGCTTGAAGGTACCGCATTTGGCTTCGCCAGTGGGAGATAGTCATCCGTTAGACGTTGCCGTCGATGCCGCCGGGTAGTAGGTACTTGCGATTGATCGTTGTCTACAGCAACAAGTAACATGTTTCGTATTTCATTCCGATTACCTTTTATGTTTATTTTCTTAAGGTGTAATTCACTTGATACATTAAACAATTCGTGACACATCTTCAGTTGTATACACAATCCTTATGAGAAATCTGGCGAGAACGAGTTGGCTTCCGACGTATGTAGGTACATATATATGTATTCAAAATAACCGGATTTTATAATGAAATATGTAAATTAAATGCCAGGGCCCTTTTGAAATAGATCTAGAAATGCCTGAAGGAGATGCATACTTCTAAACCAGAGTTCCGTAACATATTTTCCTGTTGAACTCCTGACAATGAATAAAATCGAGAAGGGATCAGTCATTTATTTTGCTAAAATCGTTGCTTGGCGAGCAATTTATACCAGCTTAATATTTGTCTTTTTATGCGCTTAACTCTAACCATGTCGGTAAAAACCTGGTACAATTTATTATTCTATCTTCCCTGGTACCCATCTACCACGCGAACAGAACTATAAACGTTACGCAAATTATAAAAGACGGTTATAATTAATGTGATCAACCGTACTTCTTTCGGAAGTACAGTACTTCTTTTTTCGCTCTTGTACTTCGTACTTCGAAGTACAGTCAAATGTACTTCTTTGCAATATTTTGTACTTCAGGAGGGAGATTTTGTAACCAGTTAGCGACAATTTTCGGACCGCTATCGCACTTTTTGACGCATGATATAAATGTTTTTGCGTCAAAAAGTGCGGTAGCGATTCGTAAATTATCGCTAACTGGTCTCCCCCCGGGTCTTGCGCTTCTCCGATCTTCTAGACGATCGTCACCTGGCCTGGGCGATATATTCGTTCAAACCATTAAAGTCGCCGGGGACCGATGGCATCATACCTGCGCAGCTGCAAAGGCCTGTGAAGGTGTCGTACAATTGATTGGATCCTATTTATGCGAACTGCGTGAGTACCGGGTACATCCTCAAGGCTTGGAGGGTAGTCAGTGTTGCGTTCATCCCGAGGGCCGGAAAAGGCGCACCTGTTTCCCCTAGGTATTTTAGGCCAACCAGTCTCACTTCGTTTTTTCTAAAAACGGTGGCTGACGGGGAAGCCTAACATTGAGGAAAGGATAATAAAGGTTTCGGTTGTCTCGTACTGCTGTAGGGGGCTATCGGTAAAAGGTGAGGTCTCTCGCCCAAATTAATTCATTAGCTCTAGGGAACCAGATTTAAGCCTTTATCTTTTTCAAGGAGCCCTTATCTGGTGGAACTCACTCCAGAAGGGTACACTTCTAAAATAGGAATAAGCGGAGCATTAGGAACCACACGTACACTGGCGCTTAACATATGTTGTTGTTACATATCGCTACCTTAATATAGAGAGGCCCTATCTGACATCGTCGCTGATATACAAAAAGCCGTAACTAACTAAAAATCGAAAATTTACGTTTTAATTGATTATGATCCATTTGATCGCATTATGTGGCCCCAAATCATTTTATGCAATAAAAGATTTTAGTTAGTTACGGCTTTGTGCATTTCAGCGACGATGTGAGATAGGGCCTTTCTATATTAAGGCAACGATATGTTGAACATGGCGCCTGCGGATATTGCAGACAGAATTTTCGCAGCACGAACTGCTATTGGGCTAAAGGAAACCGGGTGCATTTGTGGCATAAAACAGGAGAAAAAGACATTTCTCTGCTACAGCAAATATTTTTATAGGGCACTTTAAAACACATAACCTCTCAAGGGCTAGTGATGGGGATTCTAACAGGCCATTTTCCGATTGGTATTCATGCGGTCAGACTATTAATTTCAACTGATCCTTTTTTATCAGCTGTCAAGAGGAAGATGAAGTGGAATCATCTCCACACTTTCTTTTAGACTGTCCAACCTTCGCGAGGCTAAGGTGGAAGCATTTTTTTCTAAGTATAAAAAGTAGGTACTTCAAAGTTATCACTATCAACAGCGATCAGTGTCTCAATACCCAAAGATTCTTTGTTTGTTAGTTATACCGTCGGCTCCGGGGCTTTGTCCCTGAACTTTCGTTCGTGAAACGCGCCAACTGTGTCGCCATTCAAACATCTTATCACTCCATATCTGAAGCTAACTCTAGACGTCTATTACCAGATTATTCTTTTAATTTTTACACGAACTGAATTTCATTGCTACCCGAATTTCTGATCACATTGCTGCCTGCCACCTTCTCAAACTCTTTACACTCAGAAAAACATTTAAATTTAGCGAAAAGAATCTTCGATCGGTTCTTGAAGAACGAAAGTGTATCTATTCATGCGAGGCGAAGTGTGTGTAGGTACTTAATTACATCATCAGTTTCAATTAAAATTTCGGGTTCTTTCGAAATTAGAAATTCGAGTTTATTACTCATTTAAACGTGAGTGGGCATATCTTCAAAAGTGTATTAATTAATTTTTTTGATTTTAGGTATTAACTTGCCTAAACTCTTAAAAACTGAATCAATATTTCGTTGCAATTCGCTGTAAAAAACACAATATTTCAGAGGTTTTGAGTTAAATACGAAACTCGTGAAGATTGTTTGCGATATGTACAAGAATGTATATACATATGTACATATAGCACAGTATCAAATGTATTATCAGCAATGAAAAAACATCAACACCCATAAAATTAACATAAATATTGTGATGAAAAATATTCGCTTCGTTGGAGCAAAATGTATTAGTGTGTTCTCATTCAAAAAATCATTAAATTAATATTATGCATTACTGTTATTGACAGTAGCCATACAGACGATCGTTAAAACAATAATCACTCAAACACTTAAGTAACCAATGGTTGCGGAGTTGGATATTTAAAATAAAATTTAACAAAGTAAATAAAAAATATAAATTAGTCATTACTTTGGCCGCCGTAACCCAGAGAATCCAATACAATAGCTAACCGTCTGCCATGAAAAAGGTTCCCCCTAAAAAATGTGCTCTTCGGAGGCGGCGATAAACTATAAGTTTTTGCCTTATATTTTTTGAGCAGAAAATTTTTGCTTTTCGGCCATTTTCCTAACTTTTTCGGCACCTTGTGAAGTTTTGTCGAGATCTTTTGGGATTGTTCAAGAAATCCTCGTACCAACTTTGTCAAAGTTTTTAAGAATTTTTAGTAGATTCGATAATTATTTAAATGCCAACTTAAAAATCAAGTCTATTCATAATTGTGTTTCTAGCACATGTCTATGTAGTTTCAAATTAGAAATCGGTTAACATTGTCCAAAGTTATGCGGTAACATACACTAAAAAATATTCCGACGAATTGATAAACTCCTCCTTTTTTGAAGTCGGCTAAAACCACGCCAAAAGCCGCAGGGTCGATCAATTTTAGTTTTGTAAAATTGTTTTTTTTTTTATTAACAGGTGAGCTCTATATAATGTATAACTTTAAATGTTTGTATTAGTATTTTATTAAATATTCAAGTAGATTTTTACTAAAAACAGTTTAAAGAAACAGGTATAAGTAATTTTCACCCAATTTATGTTTATTTTAAGATAATTATATTGTAATCTATAACACTTAACACTGTACCCAAATATTACACAGTTCAACCTAATTTTACTACCTAAGTGAAACACACCGTTTCTTGTAGATTTTTGGGTACTGAATCGGAATTGCTTTGGCGATGCCGTGCAATAAAGCCATAAGAAATAACGCTCGCTCTCCGCGCCATACAGTGTGCTTTTTGAACACTCCATCGTAGCGCTTTCGACAGCAGCAATAATAAATTATAAATATAATAAATTGAGGTGCTAAAAATTCTTTTCGATTTTTAAACAGTGGAATCTTGTTTCTCGTCTCAAAATCTACAATATTGGTGCAATAAAACACACACAAATTTTTTTTGGAACAAATCCGGTGGGTTTTTCATGTTTTTTCTATCTTTGACCAATTTTTTAAGGTCAAGGAGTAACTGTGGGTTAATTCCAATATTTTTCCGTGGAAGGGAAAAAATTACCTTTCAAAACCATTTTGTTTCATATTAAGGGCCGGTTGCTCAAAGCCTGGTTGACATAAATCATCGGTTAAACATCGTTATCGACGTTACCGACACTGGCTTGGAGTCGAAGACGTCGATAACGATGTTAACCGATGATTAGTGTCAATCAGGCTTTGAGCAACCGACCCTAAAATATTGTTTTTGTCGAAAGCGCTACAATTAATTCGCAAGGAGTATTCAAAAAACACATGTATGTACATATATGAGGTTTTCTTTTAAATCACTAAGATGCATTTATATATCTATATATCTTCCTTTAAAGTACAAAACCGCGCATCAAATAACGCAAGATCGCGTATGTGAGGTTGCATAAATTATTTTGTACACTAAGGAAAAAAAATATTAAAATCAAATAGAAACATAATTGATCTTACTATAAACGTCAACGACAGTACTGTATATTGGTAAATATTCAATTCAATTACGCGCATATTAAAATGACCGCGTTCGTACTGAAAAAGCATCCGTGAAGTGAATAATCGAGACAAAAACTAAAAAAAAAATGTATTTGCATGGTGCCTGCAGTGGAATTCGAACCCAACCATCTCCGGATATCAACAACTTGTGGCAAGCATCTTTGCGCACTCAGCTACACCCAGACATATAAATTTGCATTCAAATGTTGAATATCTATCAACACTACAGCACGCGATTTGTACTATGTATGCATGTGTGTGTTGTCACCGCTCTCAGAGCGGCGCTCTGCATGCTTGGGGTGCGTATGCACACTTTTTCATTTCATTTCATTTATTAAGTCTATGATTTACAAATCTTACAGACTAGATGTACAAGCTTTCGTCTTAAGTGTAAATTCGATATTTAACGTATAAATTAGGAATACATTGATTCTAGTAATAAACCAAAACGAGATCTCGGGAAGGCGAAGTCCAGATCAAGGCTCTTGGAAATTCTATTAAGTTCAATGAGAGCTCTGGAAATGGGGTCATAATTGTAATAATAAATAAAGTTAATAGCTTTATTAACTTTAATATTAAACGGGTAATGAGTGCGTAAATTTCTATATGGAACATTGAAATTTATTTGCTGAAGAAGCTCTGGACAGTCTACTAAGCCATTAATAACATCGTATATGAAAAGCAGAGATTGAATAGATCGCCTAGACTCAAGTGATTTCAGATTTATAAGCGTACAGCGGACCGTATAAGATGGTAGGGGATCACTAAAATGGAGTGGTTCAAGAGCGAAGCGAATAATGCTTCGTTGCACTCTTTCAAGTCTAGAGGAATGAGTTGAGTAAATTGGACTCCAGATTAAAGAGGCTTATTAAGCTTCGAACGAACCAGCGAGTTATACAGAATTTTTCGGGTGTAGAGNGAATAGATCGCCTAGACTCAAGTGATTTCAGATTTATAAGCGTACAGCGGACCGTATAAGATGGTAGGGGATCACTAAAATGGAGTGGTTCAAGAGCGAAGCGAATAATGCTTCGTTGCACTCTTTCAAGTCTAGAGGAATGAGTTGAGTAAATTGGACTCCAGATTAAAGAGGCTTATTAAGCTTCGAACGAACCAGCGAGTTATACAGAATTTTTCGGGTGTAGAGATCTTTGAAATCTCTACCATAGCGCCGCAAAAAAGCAAGATTAGAGTAGGCTTTAGGAATGTTATAGCTAATGTGGTTTATGAAGGTAAATCCCGAATCAAACATCACTCCTAGGTCTGAAAATTCCTTAACTGAAGAAAGTCTTTTATCAGACAGATAATAAGCCGACTTATGCGTATATATGCTCTTTGAAAGAGTCATATGGAGACATTTTTTTAATATTAAGCGGTAAGTTATTTCTGATGCTCCAAGTAGTTAAGTTGTTAAGATCATTTTGTAGTAGCAAAACATCTGACAAAGAAGTGACACTTCTGAAGATTTTTAGGTCATCAGCGTATAGCAAAAACTTGGAATGCTTAAAGCAGGCTCCAACGTCATTAATAAATAAAAGAAAAAGTATTGGGCCTAGGATGCTACCATGGGGTATCCCAGAAGTGGCCTCAAAGGCGTATGATCTCGTATTCTCGATCTCAACAAAAGAAAATCTATTGGAAAGGTATGATCTAACCCAGCACAGAAATGTAGAGGGTATACCTAAACACTCAAGTTTGCGCAATAAAATGCTGTGAGTGACTGTATCGAAAGCCTTTGAGAAATCGGTGTAGACAACGTCTACTTGACGTCCCATCTTGAACGAAGTTATGCAAAAATTAGAAAAACAGGCTAGGTTTGTGGCAGTCGAGCGACCGCTCACAAAACCATGCTGGCACGGATTAATGGAACCTTTGATGGCAAAGAATAGTTTTTCTTTGACCACTTTCATATACATACATATACATACTCAGATGTGAGCAGTCAAACACCTGCGTAATAAATTTTGTATGAAAATATTAATTTTAAATACGAACATATTTAAACGATAATCAAATATAAAGTATTCATTTTTACTATGCATTATTTCCCTCAGTGTAGGGAGTATAAAACACTCATATTTCAAAATTGTTCTATATTTTATAAAGCAATCGCATTTCTGGCTAATATATTTCAGGACGAATGGATAAGGCTTGAGCCAAGAGCATGTGTGAGCAAATCCAATTTTTGGCAAAAAATGTCAGTTACGTCGGAAATAAGACCATACGCAAAAATATCGCTTTATTTCTCAATGTAAAGCCAAATAAAGCCATATGGCGTTATTCCCTATGGCAGATTAGCTCTAGCACGTCAGGACTTCGACGTGCCAAGTACACCTTTTTTGACGATATTGGAGGTTATGTTATAAAAACAACAAGTTTTTTTTGCTCGTTTCTACTTAGGGTACAATTTGGCAGCTATGATTACTCATACTTAAGGCCTGTATGCAGTTCTCAAGAAAATCAAAAATTCCATACAAAATGACGTACAAGAAATGCCTTAGAAATGTTCTTGTGTAAAATTTTCTTGTGGCAGTACGTAGTTCTTAAGAAATTTGCTCCGCTTTCTACTACGGTTTTCTTAAGTTTTTTGTGAAAAAAGAGCAAAAGGCAAGCCAGGTTTGCAACAGAAATATATGCCCGTTCCATTATTTCTTGAGGAAAGAGTGAGGCAACAGGCTGTGAAGTATTAAAAATGTCAAAATTCCTTGAACACACACACGAAATAATGGCAATTTTTTCTTGACCGTTTTCTTGAGAGCTGCATACAGGACATTAATTGTTTGCCTTCCACCCCATTTTGGTGTCTATGCTCTCGGAGTATTCGTGAGAAACATTTTGTGAAAGATTTGCGGGCCTTTACGCAGTGATGAGCTGTATAAACTTTACATGGTGCGGTAGATTTCGATTAAAATCTGGAAGCAATCCAGGTAATTGGAAAGAAAGATAAGCGCAATCCCAGACTTCATCGTACACATAAAAGACAAGTGAAATTAGAAATTCGTTCTTTTTTCAAAATCTGGCAACACTGATCAGAAGTACCGTATGACCAGAGAAGGTTCTCATTCATGCCCATTCTATCCCAAATACAATATCCTTCCTTAAAAGCGGGTCAGCTGCCATCTATCAACGAAAAGCCGTAATATGAGATTACAAAATGAACGTACACCATCCATGATTGTTTAAAGCCGATCATGCGCCATCTATAGAGGAAATGCCCGAATATAAATAACTCGCGATCTTAGCATAAGTGACGCCACCTATCGGCGATAAGCCAACCAGAATAGCAGATTTACGATTTGCATCTTCTCATAAATATACGTTCTCTGGCAACACACTCCACTTACTGCGAGTACTGACATCTACGGTATAGTAGTAAGAAATTAACCCAATGAAGTTGTAACTTAGGGATGATACGAATGCGAATTTTTGGAAAGCAAATTTGCGAATGCGAATATTCACCAACCAGTAAAAACCACAACAATTTTTAACTCAAAAATAAAATATTTATTATCAGTTAAATGTAATGGCACTTAAAATATCTTAAATATTTTGATTTTTTATATATTACTTGTTTATGTTTGTATTTAGTGCTATTTTATTGTAGAATATATATTTAAACATATACTTCATATCAAATTTGTTTTTTAACAATTTGCTTACTTGCTGTTTTCAGAAGAAGATTTCCGACTCTTTTAGAGATTCATGAAGGTTTTCTTAAATTTATGAAAAATGATAAACTATATAAGTATTTAGATGTCTACACTTGCGTAAGAAATAGCAAATTTATCGGAAATAAAATATAATTTGCACTGTCAATATTTATAGGATGCTCACGAGGAGAAACAGTGGTATATACGCTCACTCCAGTATACCTCCGTACACCTTTGTTTTTTGAAATATTCACAATGTTTTGCAAGCAATAATTTTTTTTGTTATTTTTTTGCAACAGTATGGCTCATGCAGCAAACAAAACCATATAAATCGGAGTTCCAAACTGTATACAAAATTTAACGAATTTTCATCAAAATTTTAGACGTTTTACTAATTTTTAATTTCTGGTATGCAGTTTTATAACCTATTCAATTTTTGTATAAGAATGTACAAATTTGAAGTGGCTAAGAAATTGCACTGATTTTTAATAATTTTTTTGCTGACGTATTTTCTGCCATATAAAAAAAATTCGCCCACACCTTAAAGGGAGAAAGATGCCTATAGTTGTCAGCAAAAAAAAAAAAACTAAAAATCAATGCGATAAATTTGAATGGGCTATAAAACTGCATACCAGATCCGAGTAAAAAGTTTAAAATTTCGATGTACATTCGTTAAATTTTCCTTAATTTTTTATACAGTTTGAAACTTTGGTTTATATAGTTTTGTTTGTAGCATGAATCATATTTTGAGTACAAAATTAACGAAAAAATTATAACTTGCAAAAAATTGTGAATATTTCAAAAAAAAAAAACGCAAATATAATGGAGCGAATGTATACATTGGCGGATAAAACTGGATGAAGGGAGTTTTATATCAATATTTACAATTTGTGCATTCACACCTGCCGGATTATCTGGTTATGGGCTTATATTTTTTATTACCTTCCTTTTATTAGCTCGGGATGTAACTATGTAATATTGATGCGCCTAAAAGATGCAACGATTTCTATTCTCAAGTTACATACCTGATGACAGTACGAATGGCAATTATAATAGGGAGGTTTTAGTTTTATAAACTATAATTTTATTAACTCAATTCACATAAACAAAATACACTAGAGAACAATAAATTTTAACCATATAACCAGGCAGGTGTAATGCCCCAAATGTTTTCAAGCTCAAATATTTTTGTTAACGAAAACCACATATGTAAATCAAACTTAGAAATTTTATGCAGAATTTATAAAAATTTCGAGCTCTGTATTCTGAATCTTTGTAAAATTTTTGGGTTATATGTGGACGAACCTAAGCATTCATTTATTTTATATATGTAATTGTAAGTAGGCAAGAAAACTAATAAAATGTAAGAAAATGGAGTTATCATTTTTGCAACTGAAACTACAGATATTTTGCTTTGCACACATATGCATTGTACGCATTGTTGTACTGTAATGTTTGTGAGAGATTTATAAATAATGATATCAAGTTTTATCCATAGCCAGGGAACGGATTTTATGAATGTACATACATATGTATGAAAAATTAGCAGGAAAGAATTTTACTCATACGCCATGTACACCTAAAAAAAATCACGACCCCTTATCCATAGAACAAAAAATTAACTCGATTTTCGGAATCACCGAGCATTTCTATATACGAATTGGATATGTAGTGGCGTCCGTTGAACATTTTTCCTTTTTCTTTTTAAGTTTTTGTCTTTTTTAGTGCCTTTTTTGCTATTTCTAGTGCCTTTTCCAGCCTAGATAGATATAGATATTTAGGTCCTAAAAATCCGTTCCCTGTTCATAAGAATATTGGTTAACCCTTGAAAATACAAATTTTTAGTAACAAACTACAGACATTAAATTTAGTAGATACACTAAGTAAAGTTAAGCATTTTGTATGATTTTCGAATACGAAAATATTCAGATCAAATAATATATGTATGTACGTATGAGTTGCATTTGGGATTACAAGTAGGTAGTCACTCACTAATATATATAAAATGCAAAACGAATGTGTTAACAAGTGTTAATAACAATTACAATTACATACATATTATGTTGTACATATTTAGATGTGGTAAAAAAAATACTAAAATATAATGATAAAAGCAAATATCGTAACGTATCGGATTGAAAATTCGGCTGTATTTTCGAGAATTGTATTTCGAGTATCGTATTTTTCGCATTTAATGCTCGGCAATGCCTCCATCGCACCTCTAGCTCGTGATACATCTGCAATTTGACCCATTTTAGACCGCCAGCACACAAATGCAAATTTGGGTCAGAAATGCGTGACACGAACTCGCCGCTGTGTGGTTGTTAGCTAGAACTATAAATCAGTTATGGGTCCAGCGAGGCTTAACTTGGTTGGTGATTGTGTTACACCACCGATAATGCTGGCCGAGACGATTGTATGTGCCTTATGTTGCTTTTGATGTGGTTGTACGATTGCCGATGTGGCTGATGGCGATGAGACGTTAATGGTAGTGCATGGGTTAATGTTATAAGTGCCACCGGCATAGTGATTCGACGTACCAAAACCTTCACCAGCATTTGCACTAGTACCATTAGTAAGACTACTACAAGTATATGCAACTGACGCCGCGAATGGATGGATTGTTGGTTGGTTGGTTATGGTGTTGTTGGCTTTTTTGGAATTCAGATGTTGTGTTCTTACCATATTCTCAAGCCTAAAATGAGAGTAAGTAAGAGAATACGAAAAATAGGTACATACGGGTACAAGTGAACAAACAAAATGGTTATAATGTTCAGATGCAAGTTAATTTTGAAAATTTTTACTTAGAGCGAAGCCTGTAAGCCCAAGATGATGAGGTATGAATGTACATTTGTAAGTACTACACTTGTATGCAAGTCTGAGTTAAGTGAGTGTGAATTGTTATGTCGATGCGTGTGAGTGAATTTACAATGTTTACTTTTGAATGAGAGTGGCGTGCAGAAAATTGGAATGTTTTTTTTTTTTGTAGATATGTTTACTAAAGCATTGTTAATGACTAGAATGGCGGGCGTGTGCTTTTTTTGTTGTAAGCTAATAGTTTAAATAAAATAATTTGTTCAAAGCATGGGATATTTACTTCAATAAGAAAATGTTGAAGCGAAAATTTTTTACTTTTTTTTTAATTCAAATGGTAGCTAATATTGCGGATTCTCAAAATAAACGACTCTTCAATTTAGGTTCGATAACCTGATAATTACGAGTCCCAACAAATTTTAGTATTTCTTCTGGAATAGATTACCTATGGTATATATTTGAAAGAGGATCTCTTGCTGCCCATATTTGATATTACAGTGCAACAATCTTTTTTAAGGGCGAAATGATACAAACCTAGAAGTTTTCCGTAGAAAATTCTTTAGAATATTTTAACCCTTCTGCGACCTTTTTAATGTCATTTATTCACCCTTTCCGAAAAAGGGGTCAAAATGACCAATTCTTGAGACAGCTTATGGGTTAAAAAATTATACCAAATTATTACCCGTGAAATTTCGCTTTATGAACCCAACCTACATATTTCGCTCCGATATGAATTTTAACATTTTTCCCACTTCTTCTAAAAATACTCAGGCAAAAAATTGCAACCGTATATGGCCATAAAAAAAACTTTGACCTGAGAATGCAAAAAGATATGGAGATTTCACTCTGGGGGTGTAGATCTTTAATCCTGAGTTGGAATCATTCCACACCAGAAAATGACACTGAAATTGTTGCACCCTTTTTTTGTAGGTTTTGATCGATCCCAATATTAACTCTTTACATTGGAGCATACTTCTTGAGCTTACAATATGAATGTACCATACGGCAGTATGGTGGAAAGCCGTAGAGACAAACTATGTACATACATATGCACTTAAAAGTGCACACCATGTTGGGCAGAGTTCTATCAGGTCCCAATGAAGCTTGAATGTCATTAGGTATTCGCCATAGATGTACCTCTTTATCAAGAAGAGTGGCTTCACAGATTGCATGGATGTATTATTTACTCTTTCAGTAATCCATGTATTCAAAAAAAAAAATCTAATCAACATAATTTTCTCTTAAAAACCAAAGCTTCTGTAGAATGTTTCCGTACAGAAAATAGTGGAAAGTTATTGCTTTACTGAACGCTTTGAAGCATGCATTTTTACGGACGGCTCATAATTGGATTATACGTAGGGACGGAGATTTTTTTCAACTGAGCTCTAAATTGAGCAGTATAAATATTCGATTACCACAAAATTGAAATTTTGAAAAAAGGTCTGTATATTCTTAAACGTGCGATGTGTTCGAAAGATCTTGTTTGTTCTGACACGAAAGTTTTTCAAAAGCCTTCATGGTGGAAAACCTTCATGGACAGAAAGCACTTGAGAATGTTCCGTATGAACAAAGCACTTGGTGCCATTCGAGCGATTCCTAGGGCAGCGGTTTTTTCTCTATTCTATTTTTTTAATTTCGTAAAATTTTTAGACATTTATTTTCTTGTTTTTTATTCAGGCATAGTAGTGGGAATAGGGCGGTTAGTCTTTCGGAAGACAGAAAAGAAATATGTATATAGTTGCAGAATAGAAAATTGTCTTACGAAAGGCTTTGATTTTTCAAAAGACTGTGGTGAGTTAAAATACAGTTGCCGGAATCGCTCTTCAAAACACTGCAACTTCTGAGGTTCTCAAGTTCCACGGGCTTGATTTAAGAGAAATAACCATCTTCTGCTGTTACTCTTGGTGTCTTCTTTCATTTCAAATTGTGAGTTGTGGTATTAGTGCTAATTGGAGTTGTTAATTCATTCTTAAATCTGACAAGAAAAACCACTCAACTTTATCCTGTTAGTAATAACAAAAATGGGACCAAATATGAAATTTGAGACTTTAATATTGGAGAATCCGTATGCCAAAGGCCTCTACGGAGGAATTAATTGCTTTCTTAAATAATACAAATAAAGCAAACAAAAATATAATTAGTGAGTCATACGGATCGTTGGCACTCGTTATCGAAATACTGACCACTAATTTTGCCTTCGATTAATATAAAATATGATACAATAACCCTTTATATTATTCCCCATATGTAAAGACTCTGCTCATTAACAAATAACGTAAATTAAAATAAAATTTTCTAAACCAATTTCCGAGTACAGTGTTTCTATCCAAGGGTTAAAAATATGTACGTCTATAATATACAAAATTTTTCCGGTGTAAATACTGGCACAAAATTACTGTTGTTCATAAGGGCTAAACAGATATGTATATAATAACAAACCAAAATTTCTGTAACAAAATTATTGAAATATGTACACATCTTAAACTAATTCTCCAAATACCCCAACAAAATGTGTAATTTAAGGAAAACAAAGGCTCTAAGCTGTTTTGTTTATGTGCCACACAACGTTTCGCTAAATTGTATTCAAGTAATTAAACCCACGCAATGACACGATTATCGGCCTCCTTACGCGCTGCCACCGCGTCCTGTAGTTCCTGCTGCAGCTCCTTTGTCGACAGTTTGCCTTCGCCATCAGCATCGCGATCATCATCATCATCAACAACATGACCGCCATCGTCATCATCATCATCATCACCAGAGCGTTGAGTGTCACCGTTTCGCTTCGAACTACCAGCAACGTTAGGCAGCTTCTTGCCCTTCTTTTTTCGCTGTTTCACTTCCATCTCCTCTTCGACGGACGTTGATATTAATGCAAAATTAGGCGGCGACATAAGTTGTTGACTGGATGCAATAGTAGTATTACCATTAGGCAAGGGAGTTACTGTACAAATGCCTATACCACTGACGGCACCATTGTTACGTACCGCACCGCCACCGCCACCACCACCACCACCACCAGCACCTGCACCTGCACCTGGACTACCCGCTCCTATGCTACCACCACCGTCCGAGCTTGAGAATGAGCTGCGCAATTCTGCTGCGCGTCTATCACTTACGGTCACCATGTCGGCGGCACGTGGTGTAGCTGCTTCGACGATATGCAGTCGCTCGTCCTGCTCATCCACTGTGAGCGCTACGGTCGGCGGTTGATGGTGTATGGTGCCGTAATGCAGATTCATCGACTGTGAGCGACGTGCTGGCGCGGTTGGAAAGGATTTGCGTTGTGTGCGCAACGTCTCATTCTCATAGATCACATCGGGCGTATTGCGTTGATTGAAGAGGTTGCTCAGCATTTGTCGCATATACTTGTTCTCCGCTTCGAGATGAGTAATGCGTTTGTTGGCGTCTTTACGATCGGCACGCATGTGATGAACTTTAGACTAGGGAGGTGGGCGAGAAGGTTGCGTTAAAAGTAAAGCGACGAAACTTTGTTAAAGGATTAATTTAGTATTTACCTTGAGCTCCTCAATGTCGCGCATCATGCGCAAATTGCTTTCATTAAATGCCCACTGCCGTTCTTCGACCATCGCTTTAACCCTGGAATACCCAAATAGAATTTTGTTAGCATAGTTTTGTAGCTCGGTGTACCTACATAGCAAAATTAGAAGGAATGCATGGAACGTTTGAACTAAAATATTCGAGGATCGATAGGATTTCCATTATCGGTACTTTTTTCAAAATTTTTGCTAGACCACATTGTACCAATAAGTATGCCGTTATTTCCATTACATCACAAACAATGAAGGCAATTTCGAAAACCCACATCAGACAATCTACATATCAACCCAAACAATGGTACCAACGATTGAGAATTCACTTTAAATTACACTTATTGAATTCTTCAACTTAGCAGCGGCATTTAACAACATACCCTCGAGCGCAATTACCGCAGAGTGATGGAGTCCGAACTAAATGAAGCTGGGATTCGGATGACAGTCAACGGGGGCATTTCACAGGAGGAGCTCTCCGCGTTATGGGTTATAACAATGAGCCAACTGTTATAGCGCGACGAAAGCGATGTTTAAATAGTGGTTTTAAAGGTAAGTTCCCCCAGACCTTATGCGATCCAATAGAGACTTCTTTCGACTCACTACTTGCCTGGTGACCGGCTGTTTAAAAGTAAACGCAGCGAATACTAAATTAGCTATTTTTACTAGTCCCGCCCTTTTGTGTCTTCGAAATCTATCTTCGACAGAGCGCATCAAGAAAACAGTAACGGCACTTTTCTCTACAAATATGTCCTCACTGTACATACACCCGAAAGTTTAGTCCTTTCCCTACGCGCGGGATCCCTTTTAAATTCAATTTATAAATTTAAGGATATACATAGGTGTCCATTTCGATACGAAATTGAATTTCTCTACCCAAATTAACAATATTGTTTCAAAATAGTATGCAATGCTAGCCTTTATTTGGCGTTATAGTACTTCTTTTTCAGATCCTTACATTCTGAAGATACTTTATGTTTTTCTAGTAAGATCAAGGCTCGACTATGCCTCTTTCATCTGGAGACTGTACCGGTCTTCATATAAATATACACCGCATGGAACGAATCTAGAAATTATTCATAAAATCTAGCTTCGTTCCTTAAATTTTACTGGAACATCTCCTTCATACGAATCGCGCTGTCTGCTTTTGGACTTTAAAACCCTGGGACTAAGTATTAGGTACAAAATTATTTGGGTATTTATGATGTAGTAAATACCAAAGTACTATTTACTTAAGTATTTTGGATGTTACCAAATACCAGGTATACTAGCACTTAGCACTAGTTTCACCTAATCGCCATTTTTATTGATAGTTTTTTTTTTATATATTTATCTATATATTTAGTCTCGAAAACCCCAAATTAGTCCCCAGTATCCTAAAAAGCTCGAAGCCGCCTCGAGAATCCCGAAAGTGCAGTGAAAGTATTTTTCATCTACAAAATACCTGAGTACTTTGGACCAGAGTATTTAGAGCCTGCTAAATACTTTCATTTTTTAAACTTTAGTATTTAGCGGCTTCGAAAAACCCAAGGTTTTTACTAACAGCTTCTAAATACCAAGTATTTTTTACTTGCATATTTAGTAACTCCTAAATACCTACAGCGGCGGTAAAAAAATGGATGGTGTTTCGAGATAAAATTTTTTTGATATTTTTTCAAGCTTTAAGAAAACCGATATAAATCACACTTTCAAACTTTATACATAATTTAGAAAAATTCCACAAATTGTTATCAAAATTTCGAGCTTTTCAACCAGAATTTTTATAAATTTTTGGGTATGCATTTAACAGGCTTATAAAATTTCAGTAAAATAAATGCAAGTTCTGACCGGCTAAAAAATCGTATTAATTTTTAATATTTTTTTTTTTGTATATGGAAATTGTCGTTATCGAGTCTTAAGTATGGTGACTTTCGCGCATAGAAGTTCCATGTTTACTCGACGGCTCACAACGTGAAATTAAATTTGTCAACAAATGCACACGTGTGTGGCGAAATGAGTTTGAACCGATCGTTTCAATTTGTTTTCCGTTTGTAGCCTGCTTTAGTCAATGCATAAATAGTATATTCCTTCACTCACCGATTAAGTAGCGCATCTTCGCGCACGCGTGCCGCTTCCTTCACTTCACGTACCACATCGGTCATCATGCCGGGTGTGTAGGCGCCTAAAATTATGCAAAATTAAACGGATTAAAACATATGATGAACATACATATATCAAATTTCAAAAGGATGTACATAGTATATACGAGTATGTATATGAAAAGTGTAGCACATATTTCATGAAACCCGAACCGAAAGTTCAACGTGATAATTTGATGAAATCACTTTATTTAATAAAGCAAATATTTTGTTTCCGAAAATCAAAAAAAAAAACCAAAAAACATACATACATAAACAGATAAAAAAATAAACATTACAAAGGACAACATACCTGAATGATAAGTTGGCGCTGGACTTTGCATACCACCAAATCCACCGCCAAATACCATGGGTTGGCTGTGTGTACTTAATCCACTCAAGCTATCTCTACGGTGTCTCAAACCCCAATTGGGTGCGTGCTTTAAAGCTTCAATATCAACTAAAGAGTTTGTTTTTTTAATGGTGTTTTATTGTTGTTTAAGAGCGTTTCGAAAGAGAGAGGAAGAGACAAAAGAACAAAAAGGGAAGACAAGGAAACAAATAAAAAATTAAAATACAAACACAAATAAAAATATTTACAACAATAAATATGAGACTACGAAACATTAAATGACAATTGCAAATACATATGTACAATTACATGAATACATACATACGTACTTTAAATAGAGGGTCGTAAATAAAAAAGTAAAATAAGTAGGTAGATAATTTTGCATTTAATTGTTGGTAATTAAGCACACAACAAATATGTGCAATTGCACGCTTATAACTAGACAAATTTTTATATGCTGCTTAGTAAACTAATGAGGTGTGCAAGTAGGTATACAAAATGCGCAACTACATACATATGTATATTAGTGCGGATCGGTCCCCATACAAAAAAAAAGTTTTTCCAGTCCACCCCTAGGATTAAAGATATTTTGAAGGCGATCCCAAAAAAAAATTGTTAAAGAAAAAGTTTCACAGAATTTAAAGGCCTTTTGACAGACTAAAAAAAAATGGAATTTAGGTATGATGTGAAACGAGATACCGACAGTCACTACTAGAAGTTGAACTCGGAGTAAAAAATGATTAAGGTAAAAATTGTGGCGGCTTCCAAGCCATGAACAACGGTGTACGGCTCATTAAAATCGGACTTAAAATGGCGACGTAGTGTCAAAAAAAGTAAATAGCCCATCGGGGGGGCGTGGCAAAAAAATAAAAAAATTTTTTGCGATCGCCTTCAAAATATCTTTAATCCTAGGGGTGGACTGGAAAAACTTTTTTTGTCGATCCACCCTAATGTATATACATGTTTATGCATATAAATAAAATGTACTTCTTTGAATTAGATATTTACAAATTGTTCCCGCAATGTCTTGAAGTATGTACCTAATTGCTTTAGAGAAATGGTCTGAGTATTAATGGTAAATATGTAGGTGGTTAGATGCCTAATGTGAGAAAATTTAAAGTATACAAACGTTTAAGTATCCAAGTATTGTGTATAATCACAAAAACTTTTGAGCCAATGAATAAAAGATAAATGCGTATGTAGTTTCATACATAAGTATTCATTTTGTAGCAAAGCGCTTCTCAAACTATGGTACGCGTGCCCCATCGTGGTAAATGTGACAGGTGGTGGAGTAGTAATAGAAAACAATCGATGGTACTGTCGATAGTATCGATAATTTTATATTCTATAACAGTTCAACGAAAAAATCCTATTTCCCCATGCATATAAAATACATGGAGAACTTCATGGGCTTTGAGCAGTTCTAAATATAATTTTTTTTTACAAAAAAAAAAGTGTATTTTTTTTTCTTAAAAAATCATAGCGGTGAGAGTTTAACATTTTAATTTTTTTTTGACCACCATTCTGTGTTCCCATTGAACAACACGCTTTATAAAAAAAGTTCGTTTTGGGAAACTGCCACTGCTAGTAACATAAATCGCTTTTTTCCTATTTGTGTTATAAGCCAGGACGGAAAATAATCATAATTTTTTAAATTTTAACCAAAAAAAATCAAAAAGTTGTAATCGTCTTAAAACAGTTTAACACAGTATTTGTGCTCGTACGTCCTACCGTAATTTACAACGATTTTTATTTTTAGAGTATAATCAGTAATGAGTAAAAATAATATTTAATATTTGAGTTTTAATTTTTCGCTCAAAGTTAATTATTATTACTTGATTTATTTTTTTTTTCGTTCAAAAATAATGCTTATTTTAAGATTTTTATTTTTTCGTTCAAAGGTAATAATTACTATTGAGTTTTATTTTTCACTTAAGAATAATGATCGTTCAAAAAAACTCAAAACTTATGCCAGCGTGGTTTCCGTCGTATCCTTTTCAGAGGTAGCGACTCTCTAATACAAGGAATAAGTTCCAAATTTTTCAGGTCAAAATTTCAGTAAGTTGCGTCTTTATGGTCTTATCAATTTTATAAATAATCATTATTTTTAGGAGGAAAATAAAACTCAATAATAACACTGGTCTACAAATTTCAACTTTTTTTCTGCGAATAAGACGGGACCTGGTGTTTCTGAACGGATTTTTCGTGCTGAACACGAATCCGGGGTCAAAAATGTCCCATCACGTCACGTTTTCGAGAAAAAAGGGGTTGAAACCCCTAAAAACAGCGTTTTTGGCCATTTTCGAAAAATT